>NC_056433.1:11343476-11403476 GCF_018296145.1 Oncorhynchus tshawytscha
CCCACCTCTACCTATCTGCTCCCCTCCCTCTCTTCCTCTCCCACCTCTACCTATCTGCTCCCCTCCCTCTCTTCCTCTCCCACTCTAGCTATCTACTCCCCTCCTCTCCCACCTCTACCTATCTGCTCCCCTCCCTCTCTTCCTCCTCTAGCTATGTACTCCCCTCCCTCTCTTCCTCCCCCACCTCTAGCTATCTACTCCCCTCCTCTCTTCAACCCGTTCTCCTCTCCCCCTCTGCTTCCCTCCACTTCTCCAGCAACAACGCCTCCCTTACATTATTATTTGAAACCAAAACCTTTATTTTTTTCTTATTACTCTCCTCGTTCTTCTGAAATCGGTCATTGTTCCAGGCGAAAGCTCTGGGATTTCCTCCCTCTCTCTCCTTCCCAGGCCGGCGCTGCAATTAAAGTTCTGAAAGAAGAAAGCCGCCCAGCTGTGAGCGAGGCGGTAGCTAGCCTCCATGTGGAACTGTAAGGGCGCCACTTAGTGACCACAGGTAGAAACTACACCCTCTTTATTCAGCTTTCCCAAATCCTCTCCTGGGTGACCAACCACCACACAGTCCACAGCTAGCCCTGCTCTAGCCTGGTCTCTGATCTGTTAGTGCAGACTGTTTGGCAACACAACAACCATAGGAGTTTGCTATACCAGGCTATAACACTGACACATTATTCAAGGTTTTGTTTATAAGTCCATGACATTAATAAGGTATGTTTAGTGCAGGGCAAGGACAAACACATAGCCTACAGTAATGGACAGTCTATCTAGGAAACAGTTGGTAAACAACAACACATCAACATACAGTTTGGTTCAGACAGATAAAGACACAGACATAGACCACACAGATACATACATACAGTATTCTGTTCCCCAAACCGCGGTCAGGTCGACCGTACAGAAATTACAACCTTTCAAGGTGAAACAATGTGCCTTATTTTGACCTAACCACAACAGAATGCTACACACACACACACACACACACACACACACACACACACACACGGGGTGGCAGGAACATTGAGTGATATGAAGGAAATGTGAAGAATGTATCAAACAGCCTTGGCGGTGCTTATCTTAGACCACATGTGGGCAGGGACATCCTCAAAGCACAACACATACACACTCATGGAGAATGGTTTTCCATCAAGGACAAAGTTGTACGGCTGTTATGTTAGCTAGGTGTTGTGATGTAATATTAATGTACGATGGGTTATGTTAGCTAGGTGTTGTGATGTAATATTAATGTATGATGGGTTATGTTAGCTAGGTGTTGTGATGTAATATTAATGTACGATGGGTTATGTTAGCTAGGTGTTGTGATGTAATATTAATGTACGATGGGTTATGTTAGCTAGGTGTTGTGATGTAATATTAATGTACGATGGGTTATGTTAGCTAGGTGTTGTGATGTAATATTAATGTACGATGGGTTATGTTAGCTAGGTGTTGTGATGTAATATTAATGTACGATGGGTTATGTTAGCTAGGTGTTGTGATGTAATATTAATGTACGGCTGTTATGTTAGCTAGGTGTTGTGATGTAATATTAATGTACGATGGGTTATGTTAGCTAGGTGTTGTGATGTAATATTAATGTACGATGGGTCATGTTAGCTAGGTGTTGTGATGTAATATTAATGTATGATGGGTTATGTTAGCTAGGTGTTGTGATGTAATATTAATGTACGATGGGTTATGTTAGCTAGGTGTTGTGATGTAATATTAATGTACGATGGGTTATGTTAGCTAGGTGTTGTGATGTAATATTAATGTACGATGGGTTATGTTAGCTAGGTGTTGTGATGTAATATTAATGTACGATGGGTCATGTTAGCTAGGTGTTGTGATGTAATATTAATGTACGATGGGTTATGTTAGCTAGGTGTTGTGATGTAATATTAATGTACGATGGGTTATGTTAGCTAGGTGTTGTGATGTAATATTAATGTACGATGGGTTATGTTAGCTAGGTGTTGTGATGTAATATTAATGTACGATGGGTTATGTTAGCTAGGTGTTGTGATGTAATATTAATGTACGATGGGTTATGTTAGCTAGGTGTTGTGATGTAATATTAATGTATGATGGGTTATGTTAGCTAGGTGTTGTGATGTAATATTAATGTACGATGGGTTATGTTAGCTAGGTGTTGTGATGTAATATTAATGTACGATGGGTTATGTTAGCTAGGTGTTGTGATGTAATATTAATGTACGATGGGTTATGTTAGCTAGGTGTTGTGATGTAATATTAATGTACGATGGGTCATGTTAGCTAGGTGTTGTGATGTAATATTAATGTACGATGGGTCATGTTAGCTAGGTGTTGTGATGTAATATTAATGTACGATGGGTTATGTTAGCTAGGTGTTGTGATGTAATATTAATGTATGATGGGTCATGTTAGCTAGGTGTTGTGATGTAATATTAATGTACGATGGGTCATGTTAGCTAGGTGTTGTGATGTAATATTAATGTACGATGGGTCATGTTAGCTAGGTGTTGTGATGTAATATTAATGTACGATGGGTTATGTTAGCTAGGTGTTGTGATGTAATATTAATGTACGATGGGTTATGTTAGCTAGGTGTTGTGATGTAATATTAATGTACGATGGGTTATGTTAGCTAGGTGTTGTGATGTAATATTAATGTACGATGGGTTATGTTAGCTAGGTGTTGTGATGTAATATTAATGTATGATGGGTCATGTTAGCTAGGTGTTGTGATGTAATATTAATGTACGATGGGTCATGTTAGCTAGGTGTTGTGATGTAATATTAATGTACGATGGGTTATGTTAGCTAGGTGTTGTGATGTAATATTAATGTACGATGGGTTATGTTAGCTAGGTGTTGTGATGTAATATTAATGTACGATGGGTTATGTTAGCTAGGTGTTGTGATGTAATATTAATGTACGATGGGTTATGTTAGCTAGGCGTTGTGATGTAATATTAATGTACGATGGGTTATGTTAGCTAGGTGTTGTGATGTAATATTAATGTACGATGGGTTATGTTAGCTAGGTGTTGTGATGTAATATTAATGTACGATGGGTTATGTTAGCTAGGTGTTGTGATGTAATATTAATGTACGATGGGTCATGTTAGCTAGGTGTTGTGATGTAATATTAATGTACGATGGGTTATGTTAGCTAGGTGTTGTGATGTAATATTAATGTACGATGGGTTATGTTAGCTAGGTGTTGTGATGTAATATTAATGTAGCAGCTGTATGATGGGCATGTGTACTGGTCATTCAAACACAGATAGACACACACACAGGTGTAACAGTATAACTTTAGACCGTCCCCTCGCCCATACCCGGGCGCGAACCAGGGACCCTCTGAACACATCAACAACATTCACCCACGAAGCATCGTTACCCATCGCTCCACAAAAGCCGCGGCCCTTGCAGAGCAAGGGGAACCACTACTTCAAGGTCTCAGAGCAAGTGACGTCACCGATTGAAACGCTATTTAGCACGAACACCGCTAACTAGCTAGCCATTTCACATCCATTACACAGGCACAGTTGCACACACACACACACACACACACGCACAATTGCACACAGAGAGAGACACACAAACACACACAGGCACAGTCGCACACAGAGAGAAACACACACACACAGTCACAGTTGCACACAGACACACACACAGTTGCAGACAGACATACAGACAGAACAGTATGTCTCAGCGTGACATCCTTCGTAACCTGTACTGCTCTGTCCCGTCTTTATGGACTAAAAGACGAAGAGAAGTAATGGCTCTGGATATCACCATCTAGATAAGATTATAGTCTCTCACACTATCTTCTCTGTCACGGGACTGTCGTAACAACCCTCACACCAGCATGTGTGAGCAGCAGGAGCTTCAGTCTGGCCCGAGGGGACAGTGGGATGGAGGAGCAGCAGGAGCTTCAGTCTGGCCCGAGGGGACAGTGGGATGGAGGAGCAGCAGGAGCTTCAGTCTGGCCCGAGGGGACAGTGGGATGGAGGAGCAGCAGGAGCTCCAGTCTGGCCCGAGGGGACAGTGGGAGGGAGGAGCAGCAGGAGCGTCAGTCTGGCCCGAGGGGACAGTGGGATGGAGGAGCAGCAGGAGCTTCAGTCTGGCCCGAGGGGACAGTGGGATGGAGGAGCAGCAGGAGCTTCAGTCTGGCCCGAGGGGACAGTGGGAGGGAGGAGCAGCAGGAGCTTCAGTCTGGCCCGAGGGGACAGTGGGAGGGAGGAGCAGCAGGAGCTTCAGTCTGGCCCGAGGGGACAGTGGGATGGAGGAGCAGCAGGAGCTTCAGTCTGGCCCGAGGGGACAGTGGGATGGAGGAGCAGCAGGAGCTCCACTCTGGCCAGAGGGGACAGTGGGATGGAGGGGCAGCAGGAGCTTCCGTCTGGCCCGAGGGGACAGCGGGAGGGAGGAGCAGCAGGAGCTTCAGTCTGGCCCGAGGGGACAGTGGGAGGGAGAAGCAGCAGGAGCTTCCGTCTGGCCCGAGGGGACAGTGGGATGGAGGAGCAGCAGGAGCTCCAGTCTGGCCCGAGGGGACAGTGGGAGGGAGAAGCAGCAGGAGCTTCAGTCTGGCCCGAGGGGACAGTGGGAGGGAGAAGCAGCAGGAGCTTCAGTCTGGCCCGAGGGGACAGTGGGAGGGAGAAGCAGCAGGCAGTCATGTTATTTCACTGGAACATATGGTGATACTCAAGTGTGTCATTTACCTAGGACTATGGTGTACCAGAACACACACACACGCACACATGTAGGAACGTGCAAAAACGCACAGACACACAGTCAGAGCGGGGTGTAACTCAAGCCTGTAATTTATATGGGTCTATGGGTGGTCCTAATATCTTGTGGCACAGCACAGTTTTCTCTCGCATGCATGAACACACACACACACACAGAGATTGAGAGTTCAACAAATGTACAGATACGCGTGGGTTTTGTCTAAAGAAAGAAATCACAGGCAGGGACATGATCACACGGAGAGAGACAAACAGAGACAGAGACAGAGAGGAAGACTAGATAGAACACAGAAAAGGAGAGAATGAGAGACAGAACATGAGTGATGAAGATAACGCCTCATTTGTTAAGTTCTCCGTATTGTACAGTGCTGTTACTCTTTCTTGTATGGTCATTAGCAGAGTATACATGATCCCAATTTTAGATCCAAGACGGCGGCAATTTGAAATGTTTTTTGCTGAATTACAGGCACAATGAATCATGTCGTAGTTTAATAATGGGTAGTGCTAAAAACAATGACATCATACCTGAATTCCTCCATCTTTATGCCATTATAGAGACTCATCTACAAAGGAATGGTCGAGTGCTGCCAGTGTGTGCATGTGTCTGTGTGTGGGAGCGTGTTTATGAGGATGTGTGGTCCATAATGAGTTGAGTAAACATCTGGCATTCCTGTATTACAGACCGCTCCTGTAATGTGGAGAAATTAGAGTGTAGGAGGAGTCCGATCACACACACAGATCACAGGCATGACATTACAGGCTCCAAGGGTGTTTACTGACACAAACACACACATCACCGGCATGACTTTACAGTGCTAACTGGAACTAACACTATGGAACATGTCATCTCAAAACCACATTACTTTTCCTATAGTGAGTGGAAAAACAAACTACCGCAGGTGTCCACAGCTAGGTGATGTAAACATCTACTCAAGGCTATGAACATATTTGCCATTCTTTTGCAAAGGAATCTATTTTTAAAGGATTTTTTCCCCCTATGTGCTGCTGCGCTACATTTAAATAGATACTAAAAGTGCACATTAAGCAATACAATGCCTCATGAAAGCCATCAGTTTCAACAAAGACAGTTCTGTTCAATGTTATGGCACAGCAGTGCCCCCTAGTGGCAATATAAAGTGTTTCAACATGGTAATTACATGGAAAAACTGCAAGCTCCTTGTAACTTTGTACAGTTAACTAAAACACAAAGAGGTCAACGTAGCAGTGTCTTATTTGAATATGATGAGGTAGTGCAGGGCTGCCCAACAATCCTCTTGGAGAGCTATTGGCTTTCACTCTATCATAAAAAGGAAAATGAGCATGCCATCCTGTAATTTAAAGCCTACTCAAATTTGATACATTTTGCATACGACTTGACTTCCTATTTTTTGCGTACACAAAAGACATACCAACTAGGACGTACTATGAGAATTTGGACATAGGCCTTCTCTCTGGGCTGGCACACTGTTCCATTGACTGAAGACCAGGCAGGAACTCTGAGACTGTCCCAATATGGGTCTTCCTGTCATCATTAATACTGAAATGGTAATTAGCACAGCTCTCAGTTCCTCTGTGATCACATTCAGCGTCCAACTAGCACTAATGCACACTTCACATGACCACAGACTAATTCTCACGCTCAAGTGCTTCGGCTCTGTTACAACTGAAATCAATGCATTATAAAACAGTCAAGTGTTTGTCTAGAAAAATGGGACCTTTCAAGTATCTTACATCATCATACATCATGTATTAAAAGGACAAGGGAAACATGTTTAACAGCTTTTTAATTTAGAAATGGATACTTGCAACTGCACATTGATATGCATAAACATGCTTTTCCAGACATACAATACAAGATACGATGAAGCAAGCAAGTAACCACAGCTATGCAGACGGTTCCACCATCATCCCTGGGAGATTGACTCCTAAATGTTCCTCTCCACCTCTCACCAGACATCATGTACATGGAGACGGGTGGAAGACCGAGGGCCACCGAGTGTTGAAAGAGCTTAACAGGGATGGCTGTTCCTCAGAGGCAGCACTGTCTGGGGCTTTTCATCTCCCAGGCACTTCATCCATCTATTCATGTCACTAATTGCTCATTGACTGAATAAACTAGATTTGTATTCCACAACTTTACGTAATGTATTGATTTGACAGTAAAACCAGCACACTGCTGCCGGGGCTGCCCACCCGCTCATTAAACTACCCACCCGCTCACTGGCGCTGCCCACCCGCTTATTGAACTACCCACCCGCTTATGGAGCTGCCCACCCGCTTATGGAACTACCCACCCGCTTATTGAACTACCCACCCGCTTACTGAGCTGCCCACCCGCTTACTGAGCTGCCCACCCGCTTACGGAGCTGCCCACCCGCTTACGGAGCTGCCCACCCGCTTACGGAGCTACCCACCCGCTTATGGAGCTACCCACCCTCTTACTGGAGCTACCCACCCTCTTACTGGAGCTACCCACCCTCTTACTGGAGCTACCCACCCTCTTACTGGAGCTACCCACCCTCTTACTGGAGCTACCCACCCTCTTACTGGAGCTACCCACCCCCACCCTCTTACTAGAGCTACCCACCCTCTTACTGGAGCTACCCACCCTCTTACTGGAGCTACCCACCCTCTTACTGGAGCTACCCACCCTCTTACTGGAGCTACCCACCCTCTTACTGGAGCTACCCACCCTCTTACTGGAGCTACCCACCCTCTTACTGGAGCTACCCACCCTCTTACTGGAGCTACCCACCCCTGGTTGAGAGAGGGTTAGGGGCATGTTGACTTGCTCATCTCTGTCTGTACCTCCTTCAGGAAGCGCTCCTCCAGGGCCGTGGTGTCGTACTCTTTCAGCATGTCATACTCCCGCCAGGGCTCCGCCCACTTCTGGGCGTGCTCCAGCTTCTCGGGCGACAGACACAGGTCGAAGCGGATGCCCTGCACATTGTACTTGGGCCGCTCCCAGCGCTTGGACCACGGCTTAGGACGCATCCGCACTCTGGTCTAGAGGGAAGAGAGATACAGGTCAAACCAATACTGCCCTGTACAGACAGGCCTCGGGTGATGAATCTGTACCAATCATGGCTTTAGCAATACATGTTCGTTAAAAAATAAAAGGACACTTCTATGTTATGAGAACTGACTTCAATTGTTAAGTGAAACATACGTCTAAATATTAAGTATCTCAGCATCGCGTTAAACAGAATAAACTACTCATGTTTGATTTGAGCTGACTAACAGCCATATCTGCTGTTCATTCAGAGGTCAATATGATTGATTGATTAATAACTGTGTGTCATGAGAGAGTGGAAGCCAGACACGTACTTTATTGACGGGCACGTCCCCGGTGACAGAGTGGGGCACAGGCTTCATGTCCAAGTTCACGGTGCTGTACTCAGGCAGGGCGTCTCTCAGGTACATCAGATTGTTGTCCAGCCTTTTCTCCAGCTTCAGCACCTCCAGCTGCTGCAGCCGTGGGCTATACATTTCATAGCAGATCTCAACTCCTGAGGGAGAGAGAGAGATACACTCAGCCAATAATTATCATGGCCTAGGGCACGTGTCAAATTCCCGTCCTGGAGGGCCGAGAGTCTGCAAGTTTGTACTTGATCGATCAATTAAGCTCATTGATTAGTTAGGAACTCCCCTCACCTGGTTGTCTAAGTCATAATTGGACACAAATTGAAAGGAAGTAACAACAGCCAGCAGACAGCCCTCCAGGAAGTGTATGTCACCCCAGGCCTTTAATCAGAGTTCACAGGCACTAAATCAAGTCTGCCCACACCTGGTCCTGGGGTGGCCCTCTGCTGGCTTTCACTACGATCCTAATCTAGAACACCTGACTACAATCAACAAAATCTATCAAACACAACATGCAACAACTTCAAACATTTTACTGAGTTACAGTTCATATAAGGAAATCAGTTGAATAAATTCATTAGGCCCTAATCTATGGATTTCATATGACTGGGAATACAGATATGCATTTGTTGGTCACAGATACCTTAAAAGGTAGGGCCATGGATCAGAAAACCAGTCAGTATCTGGTGTGACAACTGCTTGCCTCATGCAGCGTGACATCTCCTTCGCATAGAGTTGATCAGGCTGTTGATTGTGGAATGTTGTCTCACTCTTCAATGGCTGTGCGAAGTTGCTGGATATTGGCGGGAACTGGAACATGCTCAATGGGTGACTATACAGGCCATGGAAGAACTGGGACATTTTCAGCTTCCAGGAATTGTGTACAGATCCTTGCGACATGGGGCTTTGCATTATCACGCTGAAACATCAGGTGATGGCGGCAGATGAATGACACAACAATGGGCCTCAGGATCTCGTCACGGTATCTCTGTGCATTCAAACTGCAATCAATAAAATACAATTGTGTTCGTTGTCCATAGTTTAAGCCTGCCCATAACATAACCCCACCACCACCATGGGGCACTCTGTTCACAACGTTGACTTCAGCAAATCGCTCGCCAACACGACACCACACCCGCTGTCTGCCATCTGCCTGGTACAGTGGAAAACGGGATTCATCCATGAAGAACACACTTCTCCAACGTGCCAGTCGCCATCATAGGTGAGCATTTCCCCACTGAAGTCAGTTATGACACCGAACTGCAGTCAGGTCAAGACCCTGGTTAGGACGAAGAGAACGCAGAAGAGCTTTCCTGAGACTGCCTCTGACAGTTTGTGCAGACATTCTTTGGTTGTGCAAACCCAGTTTCATCTGTCCGGGTGACTGGTTTCAGACAATCCCGGAGGTGAAGAAGCCGGGTGTGGAGGTCCTGGGCTGGTGTGGTTACACGTGGTCGGTGGTTGTGAGGCTGGTTGGACGTACTGCCAAATTCTCTAAAACGACGTTGGAGACAGCTTACGGTAAAGAAATTAACATTACATTTTCTGGCAACAACTCTGGTGGACCTTCCTGCAGTCAGCACACCAATTGCACACTCCCTCAAAACTTGAGACATCTGCGGCATTGTGTTGTGTGACAAAACTACACATTTTACAGTGGCCTTTTGTCCCCAGCACAAGGTACACCTGTGTAATGATCATGCTGTTCTTAATATGCCACACCTGTGAGGTGGATGGATTATTTTTGGAAAGGAGAAATGATCACTAACAGGGACAACAAATTTGAGCACAACATTTTGGAGAAATAAGGTTTTTGTGCGTGTGAAACATTTCTGGGAACTTTGAAACATGGGACCAACACTTTACGTGATGCGTTTATATACATATAGATTTTTTTGTTCAGAATAATTTGCTGCTAACCAGGAGAGAGTGATAGCATGCCTATTTAAAAACACATTCTTTCTTATTTAATCTCTATTTAACTAGGCAAGTTAGTTAATAACAAATTCTTATTTACAATGACGGCCTACACCGGCCAAACCCAGATGACGCTGGGCCAATTGTGTGCCGCCCTATACGACTGCCAATCACAGCCGGATGTGATACAGCCTGGATTCGAACCAGGGTGTCTGTAGTAGCGCCTCAAGCACTAAGATGCAGTGCCTTAGACCGCTGCGCTACACGGGAGCCTACCTAGTAGCTTTCCAGGAAGTATTGGCCACCCATGAACTAAACCAATGGAAACTGAGGTTCTACGCTTCAGATTGAATAGTGTCACTTAGGGTTCTACGCTTCAGATTGAATAGTGTCACTTAGGGTTCTACGCTTCAGATTGAATAGTGTCACAATGGGTTCTATGCTTCAGATTGAATAGTCACAACTGATGTTTCAGACTCATCCAACGGAGATATTTATGCAGGAAACAATATAACCTTCTATGCCACTGATTTAACCTCCAGAAGAGCCTTGGCGGCACAAACTCTCTCTTCACATGAGAACTGTTGTGTACTTCATGACTATCCCCACCTTGGCCGTCGATGATATTCCTAAGGACAAATGTGGCTCCCAGTCCATGGCCACCTCTCTGGATGCAGATGCCCATAAAGCGGTTGGTTTTGCCGCTGGCATGAGGGTCCGCCATGGTCACAGCTAAGACACTCCCTGCAAAACACAACGACTAATTTAAGTCGGTCAAAATCAACACATTAATTTGATAACAGCTTTAAAAAGATAAAGGTCAGTATCGCTCCTCATAATGTGATGAGATATACAATACAGTGCATTAGGAAGGTATTCAGACCCCTTACCTTTTTCCACATTTTGTTACGTTACAGCCTTATTCTAAAATTTATTTACATTTTTTTCCTCAAATCTACACACAATATCCCATAATGACAAAGCGAAAACCGGTATTTAGAATTTTATGTACATTTAAAAATAAATTACAGAAATAGCTTAAATACATAAGCATTCAGACCCTTTGCTATGAGACTTGAAATTGAGCTCAGGTGCATCCTGTTTCCACTTATCATCCTTGCAATGTTCCTACAACTTGGAGTCCACCTGTGGTAAATTCAATTGATTGGACATGATTTGGAAAGGCACACATCTGTCTATATAAGGTCCCACAGTTGACAGTGCATATCAGAGCAAAAACCAAGCCATGAGGTTGAAGGAATTGTCCGTAGAGCTCTGAGACAGGACTGTGTTGAGGCACAGATCTGGGGAAGGGTACCAAAACATTCCTACCGCATTGAAAGAAGTTTGGAACCACCAAGACTCTTCCTAGAGCTGGCCACCCGGCCAAACTGAGCAATCGGGGGAGAAGGGCCTAGGTCAGGGAGGTTACCAAGAACCGGATGATCATGCTGACAGAGCTCCAGAGTTCCTCTGTGGAAATGGGAGAACCTTCCAGAAGGACAACCATCTCTGCAGCACTCCACCAATCAGGCCTTTATGGTAAAGTGGCGAGACGGAAGCCAAAAGGCACCTAAAGGACTCTGACCATGAGAAAGAACATTCTCTGGTCTGATGAAACCAAGATTGAACTCTTTGGTCTGAATACCAAGCGCCACATCTGGAAGAAACCTGGCACCATCCCTACAGTGAAGCATGGTGGTGGCAGCATCATGCTGTGGGAATGTTTTTCAGTGGCAGAGACTGGATGACTAGTGAGGATCGAAGGAGAGATGAACGGAGCGAAGTACAGAGAAATCCTTGATGAAAACCTGCTCCAGAGCCTCAGGACCTCAGACTGGGACAAAGGTTCACCTTCCAAAAGGACAATGACCCTCAGCACACAGACAAGACAACGCTTCAGGACAAGTCTCTGAATGTCATTGAGTGGTATAGCCAGAGCCCGGACTTGAAACCGTTCAAACATCTCTGGAGAGACCTGAAAATAGCTGTGCAGTGACGCTCCCCATCCAACCTGACAGAGCTTGAGAGGATCTGCAGAGAATAGGAGAAACTCCTCAATATACAGGTGTGCCAAGCTTGAAGTGTCATACCCAAGAAGACTCAAGGCTGTAATTGCTGCCAAAGGTGCTTCAACAAAGTACTGAGTTAAAGGGTCTGAATACTTATGTAAATGTAATATCAGTTACATATACTTAATACAATTGCAAAGATTTCTAAAAACAGTTTTTGTTTTGTCATTATGGGGTATTGTGTGTAGATTGATGAGGGGAAATTTTGATTCAATTTTAGAATAAGGCTGTAACGTAAAAGATATGGGAAAAGTCAATGGTTCTGAATACTTGTAGTTTTTTTGTTATGGTATACCATATTAGTAAATATTACATTGTAATTGTTCATTGGAGCTGGTGTTTTGTAAATGTCTAGTATAGCAGAGAGAGCTTGCAGTCTTTCTGCAATTTGAAAATTAAACTGAACACACACACAACCTGTATGTAGACTCCTAATTTGCAGAACTCCACCCGTCGAACAGGAGGGTGTAAAGCTCACAACACAAAACAGATATTCAGCAGTGCTCTTAGCATTTGGTCTAAGTAATACATTTGCCAATTCAATGGATTTATAATTGTTGGAAATGAATAAGCAGAAGACAACGAGACACCATGACCTATTCTAAACTGGGATATCCAAGTTCAACTGACTCTACTGCTCTCACATTTTCAAAAGTTAACCGTGACTAGCGAACCCATTAAAGGAGAGACGGGGGTGAAACAATGACCTCTAAACATTTCCTTCCTGAGGAGGATCTCTGCTGACCTGTGTAGAGGTCGACCTCTAGTCCTGTGTACACACAGCGTCTGCAAAGTTCGTCTATAAGAATTCTGGAAACAGAAAGGAACTCAGGAATGTCCAATGTGCCAGAAAAATAATGTCAATGGACGACCCTCCATATAACCTGTCCACCCCCCCCTCCCTCCTCCATGGGCTAGGTCTGTCTTCTGTGCACGGCTCTGCATCCCATCCCGTGCCCCCTGCCTAGAACCCTGCTTTTAGTGGAATCTGGAACTGCAAGGCAATCCGATTGTGCACCGCTCAGGAGCCATGACCAATGTATAATTGTCCTGCTAATAACAGGGTTAATAATATTTACGTGAGAATATCCAAGGGGCTTTTATATAATTCTAAATTAATAATAATCGCTTTGTTTAAAAAAAATAACATTTTGGAGATGATTTAGTTTTCAAATAACGTTTAGTTTCTATTTAGGTTTATGTCACCCATTCATTGTCACAGACACAGTAGGACCCAATAGCATAATCAGTGCTCTAACTCCCCCTTGTGCTGGTCTGGAGAAATGAAGTGGTGACACAGGGTACAGTACTAAACCACAAATGACCTCTAAGTCCTGCAGCATATTCACAAACATTTTAGTGGAGCAACCACTGTAGGGGGATACATTGGCTGTGGCTTGTAGGGGGATACATTGGCTGTGGCTTGTAGGGGGATACATTGGCTGTGGCTTGTAGGGGGATACATTGGCTGTGGCTTGTAGGGGGATACATTGGCTGTGGCTTGTAGGGGGATACATTGGCTGTGGCTTGTAGGGGGATACATTGGCTGTGGCTTGTAGGGGATACATTGGCTGTGGCTTGTAGGGGGATACATTGGCTGTGGCTTGTAGGGGGATACATTGGCTGTGGCTTGTAGGGGGATACATTGGCTGTGGCTTGTAGGGGGATACATTGGCTGTGGCTTGTAGGGGGATACATTGGCTGTGGCTTGTAGGGGATACATTGGCTGTGGCTTGTAGGGGATACATTGGCTGTGGCTTGTAGGGGGATACATTGGCTGTGGCTTGTAGGGGATACATTGGCTGTGGCTTGTAGGGGGATACATTGGCTGTGGCTTGTAGGGGATACATTGGCTGTGGCTTGTAGGGGATACATTGGCTGTGGCTTGTAGGGGGATACATTGGCTGTGGCTTGTAGGGGGATACATTGGCTGTGGCTTGTAGGGGGATACATTGGCTGTGGCTTGTAGGGGATACATTGGCTGTGGCTTGTAGGGGGATACATTGGCTGTGGCTTGTAGGGGGATACATTGGCTGTGGCTTGTAGGGGGATACATTGGCTGTGGCTTGTAGGGGGATACATTGGCTGTGGCTTGTAGGGGATACATTGGCTGTGGCTTGTAGGGGATACATTGGCTGTGGCTTGTAGGGGATACATTGGCTGTGGCTTGTAGGGGGATACATTGGCTGTGGCTTGTAGGGGGATACATTGGCTGTGGCTTGTAGGGGATACATTGGCTGTGGCTTGTAGGGGGATACATTGCCTGTGGCTTGTACGGGGATACATTGGCTGTGGCTTGTACGGGGATACATTGGCTGTGGCTTGTAGGGGGATACATTGGCTGTGGCTTGTAGGGGGATACATTGGCTGTGGCTTGTAGGGGGATACATTGGCTGTGGCTTGTAGGGGGATACATTGGCTTTGGCTTGAAGGGGATACATTGGCTGTGGCTTGAAGGGGATGTGCTACCAAACTGGATGCAACATGCCCCTGATACTGCGACTGCGACGGTGTTAAGCCTAATTGATGTATTCAAAGTAATATTTATAGTATGCTGGTATTCATATTTCCATCAATGTTTTTGTTATTTTAAAAATATATTTAATTGTTTTATTCTGTCCATACTTAGTTTAGCACCTGATGTTTATGTCCCAATAAAGACTTACTGAAAAATATATCTTCAAATACACTGATAATTAATAAATGATTAAACAAAGCTCAGGGTTTTTATTATGTCACGAGGGGTGGTAGGAGTTGTTTTTATTTATTTATTATGTTGTTGGGAAGTGAAGAGATTAATTCCTGATGTCAGGATGGTAAGTTGGTGGTTGAAGATATCCCTCTAGTGGTGTGGGGGCTGTGCTTTGGCAGTGGGTGGGGTTATATCCTGCCTGGTTGGCCCTGTCCGGGGGTTTCATTGGATGGGGCCAGTGTCTCCCGACCCCTCCTGTCTCAGCCTCCATTATTTATGCTGCAGTACTTTATGTGTCGGGGGGCTAGGGTCAGCCTGTTATATGTGGAGTATTTCTCCTGTCTTATCTGGTGTCCTGTGTGAATTGAATTGTGAATTATGCTCTCTCTCTCTCCCTCCACCTGGCCGTGAAGCAGGGAAAGCGTTTTAAATTCCTCACACAACACTGCTAATGGCCACATTGGCAGCTCAGCATGTGTGATGGGTGCCAGATTAAGAACTGGTAAGGATGCTGTGAGCAAGGAAGCCCTTCAGTTAAGCAGCAGAGTGAAGCCTGTTACATTAGCAATCCAATAAAATAACATACGCTGCTTGCGGTAGGGTATTGGAAGCGTACGGACCTCAGTGTTCCCACACGGCCATATCTCCATGTTACAAAGCTCGTTTATGGAAAGCAGACGGAGGACAAAAGGGGACCCTCTGTGTTAATTAGCTACCTAGCACAGTCCGAATACCTGTGTGTAAGAGTCACTGGGGAAGAGTAGCAGACATACAGTTTTGTCAGATGGTGTCACCCATAGCTGTATGGATCTGTAACTGCTATAGTGTAGTTTAGTAGGATGAAGTCTCTATAGCTGTATGGATCTGTAACTTCTACAGTGTAGTTTAGTAGGATGGAGGCTGTATGGATCTGTAACTTCTACAGTGTAGTTTAGTAGGATGAAGGCTCTAGCTGTATGGATCTGTAACTGCTACAGTGTAGTTTAGTAGGATGAAGTCTCTATAGCTGTATGGATCTGTAACTTCTACAGTGTAGTTTAGTAGGATGAAGGCTCTAGCTGTATGGATCTGTAAATGCTACAGTGTAGTTTAGTAGGATGAAGGCTCTAGCTGTATGGATCTGTAAATGCTACAGTGTAGTTTAGTAGGATGAAGGCTCTAGCTGTATGGATCTGTAAATGCTACAGTGTAGTTTAGTAGGATGAAGGCTCTAGCTGTATGGATCTGTAAATGCTACAGTGTAGTTTAGTAGGATGGAGGCTCTAGCTGTATGGATCTGTAAATGCTACAGTGTAGTTTAGTAGGATGAAGGCTCTAGCTGTATGGATCTGTAAATGCTACAGTGTAGTTTAGTAGGATGAAGGCTCTAGCTGTATGGATCTGTAACTGCTACAGTGTAGTTTAGTAGGATGAAGTCTCTATAGCTGTATGGATCTGTAACTTCTACAGTGTAGTTTAGTAGGATGAAGGCTCTAGCTGTATGGATCTGTAAATGCTACAGTGTAGTTTAGTAGGATGAAGGCTCTAGCTGTATGGATCTGTAAATGCTACAGTGTAGTTTAGTAGGATGGAGGCTCTAGCTGTATGGATCTGTAAATGCTACAGTGTAGTTTAGTAGGATGAAGGCTCTAGCTGTATGGATCTGTAACTTCTACAGTGTAGTTTAGTAGGATGGAGGCTCTAGCTGTATGGATCTGTAACTGCTACAGAAAGTGCATATTTTTTTATTTAAAGGATTCTTTCTTGCTGATGAAAGAGAAAGGGTGTTTGTCTTGAAAGCCGTAACACAAGCGTGGGGATTGTAGTTCACGAGGCAGTTGAGGGGCAAAATTAATGGCTGAGAACTGTAGGGAGAACGCAGATTGCCGCCTAGAGTTTGAGAGAGCTAGCTAGTAGCCAATATAGGATGGTGTGTATTGAAGTCTCAAAAGGTCTCTTACCAACATAAAACTCCGGAATGTTGAGCACTTTCCTCCTCTGGATCATGTCTTTGCGCTCAATGGCGAACTTCAGTGGGTTTATTCTCTGTCGGGGAGGGATGAATTCTGGACTCAGGAACCTGTATTCAAAAACAGACCCAAAACAGGAATGGAATGATATCATGTTGCATAATTTCTGATAAAACAGGAGGAATTACAAACAGAACCTAACTATAAATCACATTGCAGTTTGTGTTATCATGCCAATGTTTGACAATGAAAGAAATTGAGGTGGCAAGAACAACTATAGGACCAGGTTAGCATCACATCACCATGTGTTCAGTGTGATGAACACAGCTTGTTAGCTAGAATGCTCTTACTTTCGCAGTGAAGCCTCGGACTGTGTTTTGTCAATGATGACAGGTTTTGGTGGAGGGGTGAATTTTGTTGGCTTGCCACCGTCACTCCCCTCGTCGAGGCGACGCATAGACGTGGACAAGAACCCTAAGGAGGAAACAAAAGACTCAGTCTGTTTATAATATTAAACCTTTTAATAGCAATGTCGCACTAGAACAGCAGCTAGCTAGCTAACACCAATGTAATTTTGTTACACAGTGACTAGCTAGCTGGCTAACGTAGCTAGCTAGCAACGTTTAGGGCATTTGGGACTAAATCTTGCTAAGGAATAGCCAACGCATTGCTAGCAACCCTTCGAGATATACCTATTTTATAATTCCATGTGACTTACGTTCATTTTGCTGTTGTATATTCCGTAACAGCCTTATTGAAAACATAACTTTGTCAAGCCTTCTTGTGCAAGCAGCCATATTGGAAGCTGACCTTCGCTGTCACATGTGAATTGTTACGGAAGCCGAAAAGGGATGTGTCTCAAGAGAGACGCAACATGCACATCATCCTTTCATCCACACGATGTCACTAAAGACATAGGCTACATCAAAGAGCCGCCGGTAAAAATGACAAGGAGGAGGAGACGGAGGAAGAGGAGGATGGTGGTGTTGAATCATTTCAGCATTTCAATCAGTCATAATAATTTCAGTTGATTCTAATGCCGAAGATATAACCTACTGTGCTTTAGCAATGAGGAGGATCCACTGAAGGAGAGCTTGAACCACTGCCCTGTGGTTACAGTGTGAGTAGCGTGCCCTACACTACCATCTGTGACATAAAAGCCTGGGCCTCTTGGTACAGGCAGTATACCTTGCCATACAGATGCTACACTATTCCCACCCTGCGTCCAAACCCCAATGCGAACCAGGGAACATTTCCAACTAGGTTCTGAGAGATTCCATCAATGTAGCAATTAAAGAGGATCAGCCAGTGCCATGTTTAAAACATGCCTCTTGGCCAGGGTTTCCCAAACCTGGTCCTGGGGACCCCAAGAGGTACACATTTAGTTGTTTTTTCCCCACCTGACACTGAATCAACTAATACATTCTTGATAATGGCTCCATTATTTAAATAAGTTGTGTAATCCTTGGGCAAAAAACAAAATGTGCACCGGCACCCCTTGGGGTCCCCGGGACCGGGTTTGGGAAACGCGAGCCCAGAGGCATCCTTCTCACAAACACAGTGGCGACCCGTCATTCTGGGCCCAACTTTTTTGAGCCCCATTGTTTGCAAACAATGTAAAAAATATATTTATACACTACCGTTCCAAGGTTTGGTGTCACTTAGAAATGTCCTTGTTTTTGAACGGAAAGCAAACATTTTGTCCATTAAAATAACATCAAATTGATCAAAAACACAGTGTAGACATTGTTAATATTGTAAATGACTATTGTAGCTGGAAACAGCAGATTTTTTAAATGGAATATCTAAATAGGCGTACAGAGGCCCATTATCAGCAACCATCACTCCTGTGTTTCAATGGCACGTTGTGTTAGCTAATCCAAGTTTATCATTTTAAAATGCTAATTGATCGTTAGAAAACCCTTTTGTTATTATTTTAGCACAGCTGAAAACTGTTGTTCTGATTAAAGAAGCAATAAAACTGGCCTTCTTTAAACTGGTTGAGTATCTGGAGTTCCAGCATTTGTGGGTTCGATTACAGGCTCCAAATGGCCAGAAACAAATAACTTTCTTCTGAAACTCGTCAGTCTACTCTTGTTCTGAGAAATGAAGGCTATTCAATACTGTTCCCTTCACAGAACAACTGGCTCTAACCAGAATAGAAAGAGGAGTGGGAGGCCCCGGTGCACAACTGAGCAAGAGGACAAGTACGTTAGAGTGTCTAGTTTGAGAAACAGATGTCTCACAAGTCCTCAACTGGCAGCTCCATTAAATAACACCCGCAAAACATCAGTCTCAACTTCAACAGTGAAGAGGCGACTCCGGGTGCTGGCCTTCTAGGCAGTTGCAAAGAAAAAGCCATAACTCAGACTGGCCAATAAAAGATTAAGATTGGCAAAAGAACACAGACACTGGACAGAGGAAATCTGCCTAGAAGGCCAGCATCCCGGAGTCGCCTCTCACTTGAGACTGGTGTTTTGCGGGTACTCTTTAATGAAGTGACCCCAAACTTTTGAACGGTAATGTATGTCATTGAGTTAATAAAGCCACATACAAACATTACCTATTTTTTGTTTTCTTGAGTAAGGCAGCTCCAAAATGCAGGTGTTTCAGCCTAGCTCAGTGCTTTCTGTGGTGGTGGGGCAAGCCAGTAGAAAATATGGAGCGTTGCACCGTGATTGGCTCAGTGTTCAGTCACTCATGGGGACAATACGTCACTGTCAAGTCTAAGGGCAGAGCTAGAAAATTCTAGCCCCTTGGGTGCTGCCATAGAGTTTAATTAGAAGTGCCCATCCAAGAAGGCTTTGGCCACAGATAAAATTACTGGCCCAACGCTCTAACCACTAGGCTACCTGCCGCCCCAAGTGGCTATTTTCCAAGTTTAAAATGATAAACATTCAAAATTGGCCACACTGTTAATGAAGCATGATTTGTGCCGTACTCTCTCCGAACTGCGAAAACTTGACTTCAGTGAGTTCAATACAACTGGGAAGTCAGGAATAAATGAGCTCCGACTGGGAAAATTTGTTTTGAACGGTCATCCAACTCGGAATTGTAAATCCAGCCTCTTTCTAGAGCTACGACTTGAAGATCAATGACGTCATCATAATTCAACCTTGTTCCCAGTTGTTTTGAAAGCATCATAAATCCAGAGAATGACAGACTTTGATGACAAAATTTGCCCACGAAGCCACGCCACTTTCCTGTTCAAGTGAGCACAGCACAACAAGGTGAGTCCAGAAATGTATTGTATGCTGCTGCATAAATTATGTAATATGCCAGGGAGATATGTATACTGTAGCTAAGAAAGTAATACTGTGTATGTTGTGTAGTAAGCTGTTAGTAGCCCATGTGCCTCACCCTAATAATTTGGTCTATTTATCCCTCTTAAGTTTTCCTACTGTTCTGACTTGGTGGTGCACATGTAGCCTATAACCTGTTTTAGAGAAATGTAATCATTGAATATTCTAAGAGCTTTCATTGTCTGCTTTTATGCCCCCTGTATGTATCCTACCATTCTGACTTGGTGTACAGGAAGAACACTGTAAGAACGGCGCATGTTCTGAATTCTGTCACTGTACATTTCAAAAGTGCTAAACAAATAGTTATATTGACTATGTCCATCCTCACTCGCTCATGAATGTCATAATTGAAATTACGGATTGCCTCTTACATGCTTGTCGTTCCCTTATACCATAGTTTGTATATCTCAATTTGTCATTAGAAACCACATTTGTTTAAGCAGGTCAGCCATATCAGCCATGCTTTTTAAAAAGGCAGTAAATGAGGCTGAATGAACTGTTTCACTGCCAGAAAAGGCTCTGCTGATAGGCAGGTGTAGCAGTGGTAAAGTTTTGGGACTGCTGTTGGGACAGCTTTATGTAGGTCCTAACAGTTTGTGGGCAGCATTTGTCACCGTTATGTTGCAATTAATGTATTGGTTAGTGTTGTGTTGTGTAGTGGCTTTGCTGGCATGCATTTTTTTGCCCCACCAAGATTTACATGCTAAAATCGCCACTGCACAAGCAAGCTGGTGACATTCTGTGACAATCTCAGTTCTATGCGAAGAGTGCAATTTTAAAATTGTTTTCAATTTCATAAATTTGCTGATGTAAATCTTTTCTAATTACTGATTTTGTTCCTGTCATCTTTGAATTGTGGTATTTTTGTTAATTTAAAAAAAATCTAATCCGAATGACAGAACCGAAGTTGTCTCTGGGAAGAAATAAAGTTATTTATATTATATTTCTGAATGGATAACAAAATGGTTATAATCGCTTGTAATAAATATAGTGACTGTCCACCCAGAGACTTTACTGATGCAGCGCTACTGAGGGCGGGCTTTGAGACCATGCGGATACCGCTCCTACAGGTGGGCCAGCCAGCCACTTCCACACGCAGTTGGAAATCTAAGTTTCCGAGTGAATTGCTGCTGGGCTCGAGCTCTCGTTCCTTCTCTCCTCCGAGGAATGATGAGGTGATTCGGAGCACCAACAATGGGACCGAGCATGTATTGATGCTTGCAACGCAGAACCTAAACTCCAAAGCAACCCTGGACCTTCAGAACGTGGAGGAGAAGTAACTCCAAAACGTCTCGCTGTTTCAAGGATGTTCTTCCCAGATGTGCCTCTCTCAGCCATCAATTACGCGCTCGTGTTGGGAATAACGTGTCTGACGGTCTTCTGCAACTTCACCAAAAGTTCCTCTGAGTTTTCAGGTTGGGAAAGCATGCTTACCCCAGTCTAATTGATGCTGCGTTTGTTTTACCATTGTAGTCTATACTTGGTGTAATACATGCCGTATACTAGTTGTTTTTGGCTAGAACAAGTGAGGGCGATACATTGAGAAAATCCATATTGGGTGGTGGTGGTCAGGTGATAAAGTCGCGGTCATCTGCACAGAAAGTATTTTGGACTAGGCTACTATGTTTCAGATTTGCAGAGTGCAGTGCGGATTGTTATTGGTTGTAGTTTTTACTACTTGTTTTGTAGTCTATGGGCCCCATTTGGCGTGTTACAACCTGCGGTGCATGTGTTTGCTTCAAATAAAAAAAAACGTACGCTTTTAAAGGCACGCAGTAAGATGAAGGCATTTCAATCTACAAGGACCCATGAGCACCAACATGGGATGTTCATAGGACCATGTCCAATTGGGTGTCAAGTGAAAACGAAGAATATATTTTATTTGAGAAATGAAGGCATATATATATATATATATATATATATATATATATATATATATATATATATATATAAAGTAAAAAGTATATATATACTTTGATTACATCGTTTTTTAAATATATATATTGTATATATAATATATATTTAATACACACACACAGTGCCTTCAGGAAGTTTATATATATATATATATATATAAAGTAAAAAATGTATATATATATAATACACACACACAGTGCCTTGGAAGTTATCGTTTTTATATATATATATATATATATACTTTAATACAGTACACAGTGCCTTCTTTAATACAGTACACAGTGCCTTCGGGAAGTATTCAGACTGTTTCCACATTTTGTTATGTTACAGTCTTATTCTAAAATTGATTAAATCGTTTTTTCCACCTCATCAATATACACACAATACCCCATAATGACAAAGCAAAAACAGGTTTTTAGAAATGTTAGCTCATTTTTTTACAAATAAAGAACGAAAATAAATGCTGAGCACTTGTTGGCTGCTTTTCCTTCACTCTGCGGTCCAACTTATCAAAAACCATCCGAATTGGGTTGAGGCCGGATGATTGTGGAGGCCAGGTCATATGACGATATAATGCAGCACTCCATCACTCTAATTCTTGGTCAAATAGCCTGGAGGTGTGTTGGGTCATTGTCCTGTTGAAAAACGGATTTTAGTCCCACTAAGTGCAAAACAGATGGGATGGCGTATCGCTGCAGAATGCTGTGGTAGCCATGCTGGTTAAGTGTGTCTTGAATTCTAAATAAATCACTGATAGAGTCACCAGCAAAGCACCATCACACCTCCTCCATGCTTCACGGTGGGAACCACACATGCGGCAATCATCTGTTCACCTACTCTGTGTCTCACAAAGACACGGCGGTTGGAACCAAAAATCTAAAATTTGGACTCATCAGACCAAAGGACATATTTCCACTCGTCTAATGTCCATTGCTTGTGTTTCATGGGCCAAACAAGTGTCTTCTTCTTATTGTTGTCCTTTAGTAGTGGTTTCTTTGCAGCAGTTCGACCATGAAGGCCTGATTCACGCAGTCTCCTCTGAAGAGTTGATGTTGAGATGTGTCTGTTACTTGAACTCTGTGAAGCATTTATTTGGGCTGCAATTTCTGAGGCTGGTAACTGTAATGAATTTATCCTCTGCAGCAGAGGAAACTCTGGGTCTTCCTTTCCTGTGGCGGTCCTCATGAGAGTCAGTTTCATCTTAGCGCCTGATGGTTTTTGCGTCTGCACTTCAAGCAACTTGACATTTTGAAATTGAAATTTTCCAGATTGATTGACTTTCATGTCTTAAAGTAATGATGGACTGTCGTTTCTCTTTGCTTATTTGAGCTGTTCTTGCCATAGTATGGACTTGGTCTGTTACCAAATAGGGCTTTCTTCTGTATACCACCCCCTTGTCACAACACAACTGATTGGCTCAAACACATTAAGAAGGAAATAAATTCCACAAATTAACATTTAACAAGGCACACCTGTTAATTGAAATGCATACCAGGTGACTACCTCATGAAGCTGGTTGAGAGAATGCCAAGAAAGTGCAAAGCTGTCATCAAGGCAAAGGGTGACTACTTTGAAGAATCTCAAATATAAAATATATTTTGATTTGTTTAACACTTTGGTTACTACATGATTCCATAAGTGTTATTTCATAGTTTCAATTATTCTACAATGTAGAAAATAGTAAAATAAAGAGAACTGCCTCTGGAAGCATCGTCAGCACAATAACTTTTCGTCGGGAGCTCCAAGAAAAGGGTCTTCATGGCTGAGCAGCCGCACACAAGCCTAAGATCACCATGCGCAATGCCAAGCGTCGGCTGGTGTGGTGTAAAGCTCGCCGCCATTGGACTCTGGAGCAGCGGAAACACGTTCTCTGGAGTGATGAATCACGCTTTACCACCTGGCAGTCCGACGGACGAATTAGGGTTTGGCGGATCCCAGGAGAACGCTACATACCCCAATGCATAGTGCCAACTGTAAAGTTTGGTGGGGGAGGAATAATGATCTGGGGCTGTTTTTCATGGTTCGGGCTAGGCCTCTTTGTTCCAGTGAAGGGAAATCTTAATGCTACAGCATACAATGACATTCTTGACGATTCTGTGCTTCCAACTTTGTGGCAACAATTTTGGGAAGGCTCTTTCCTGTTTCAGCATGACATGTGCACAAAGTAAGGTCCATACAGAAATGGTTTGTCGAGATCGATGTGAAAGAACTTGACTGGCCTGAACAGAGCACTGACCTCAACCCCATCGAACACCTTTGGGATGAATTGGAACGCAGGGCCATGCCTAATTGCCCAACATCAGTGCCGATCTCACTAATGGTCTTGTGGCTGAATGGAAGCAAGTCCCCGCAGCAATGTTCCAACATCTAGTGGAAAGCCTTCCCAGAAGAGTGGAGGCTGTTATAGCAGCAATGTTCCAACATCTAGTGGAAAGCCTTCCCAGAAGAGTGGAGGCTGTTATAGCAACAAATGTGGGACCAACTCCATAATAATGCCCATGATTTTGGAATGAGATGTTCGACAAGCAGGTGTCCACATACTTTTGGTCATGTCGTGTAGCTATATACAGAACAGTACACTAAAGAAAAGTAGAGTACAGTAGAGCACACTATAGTGGAGTACAGTGTAATGTGCTGTTTTGCACTGTACTCTACTGTAATGTACTAAACATATGTAATTTACTGTACTGAACTCTACAGTGATATCCAATCTTGTGACCAACCAAATGTGGTCTTGTTTGGTGGTGGAGCTCATTCCAATAACAGCCCGTGTGTAGAATAAAACCCAAATATGCAAAACAACAACCAAATGCATGTAGCATATGACTTTGTGTACCTATTCAGGATACATCACCATGTAGAGAAGGACATTCATAATTATTCACTTCAGTATAGTACAGATCAGGGACCCATGTTACAATTCCGTTACCATAATTATGTTAGAGGATGTAAATTCACTTCACCTACTGTCGTTCAATATCCAAAATAAATGTGTCAAATCTGAGGTGTTGTGTCATAGCTGACACCCAATTATTACTGCAGGCGCCTTTGAATCTTAATTCGTAGTCGTTATTTTAAGAGATTTTGGAAAATGTGGTTACAATAAAAACTGAGGGAGATTTGACCCTAATTCTGACATTTTCTGTACAGCCTAAAATTGTTCAAAGCAGTCCAAGAGTTGTATGGTTTGTTAAACTTTGAAATCAATGTTTTTTGTTTGGAATACATTTTTAAAGTGAAAAATGGAATTTCCCATGTGCATGCCATCAAAGAGGTGGCCACCAAAACAAACGTAAACGATGGTGATATCCCGTCCCATGGCTATTCAAGGACATTTCATAGAGCAACGTCACTATTTCTTTTTTCTAGCTACGTCATTCTTCAAATTCTAGGACAACAAAGCCGTAGACATAGTTTTTTGTTGTTATTATAGGATATAGAGTTGTACTTAACCTCAACATCCTATGGATTTACAGGACATGTTACACTGTGGCCTTAAACATGCTGAAAGCCTCATGTGCCTTGGTCTGTGTGTCATGGCACTTCTTCTTTTGCTACTTGTCAATAGCCCACATGCTTTTGCTGTTGCCAGTGCCTCGGTATCAGTTATTGTCGGCCTGTTTTCATTAGCCCAGTACTCTAACACACTGACATTTGTAAATAGCACATTTAACTTCCTGATCATGCTTGTAGATAAAGACATGTCAGAATGGTGTTAATGTTTTACTACATAAAAGATTATACTACTACCTCACCCAGTTGGGAATAACCCACATTCTTTGTACTTCCGAGACATGTTGAGAATATTTCAAGAGCATTGACAGACATGGACATATACAGCGGTATTTATGTGGATGTTTCCTTGTTATTTACAACTGAAGCAGTATTTCTGACAGTTCTATAGGCCTACATGTGTTTTATCTACTTAATATCCGTTTTCTTTATTTCTACAGAATAATGCCATGCGATAAAGCACACGCCCTAACTGTCATGGTCTATCGTAATGAATGGAAAAGTCTCTCATCTGACATTGGAGGCTTCAGGGATTCTCTAGCCCCCAGCCTAGACCAGCCCTCTAAGCAGCAGCAGGGCTGGAAGTTTTGTTTACTGTGTCATAAACCAGGAGGAGAGCTTTGTGTCAATGTGAATTGGCTTCTAATGGGTCTCCTAATGCTTGTAAATGAGCAGACAAATGCCTGACTGGGGCCAAGGTGTGAAAGAGCAGATGTGTTAAGTTAACGTGTGCGTGAGTGCCTGTTGCTTAGCTCGATTGCTCTGTCATTACCTCTCAAAATGCTGATAACTTTACATTTAGAGTTTGTTCAACTCTATATTGTCCAGAAATAGATTGAGTCAATGGATGGGACTAATGCAACCTCACAGAAAACATGTTACTAAAACCGGTTTAGTCTAGATTTAATGTCGGGACAGCTTTTTAGATTTGACCTTTTATTTAACTAGGCAAGTCAATGAGAACAAATTCTTATTTTCAATGACAGCTTAGGAACAGTGGGTTAACTGCCTTGTTAAGGGGCAGAATGACAGATTTTTACCTTGTCAGCTCAGGGATTCGAACAGCTTTATGAATATCCTGGGTTAGACTCCATTATCGAAACATTGGGTGGTAGGCAGGAGTTAATTTTAAATGTGTTCCTTTGGGCCGGGCATGGGAAAGGAAACATCATTGTCATATACGTCCCTTCATTCCTAGTTCCTAAACTCTTAGGTTATATTAGGTACAGGGCCGGAGGTTCGGAAACGTGTTTGCTCACCAGGACCACTGCAACCCAACATACCAATGCAAATATGGCTGACTTGGCCACATTCAATTCAACATGAATTAAGAAAAGAATCCTGCTCTCAAATACCTTCTTGGGGACTGAAAGACAACTTTAGCAATCAGGCACATTCTTGGCCAACTGGCATCTCCTTGGAGACCAAGGACCAAGCCTTTGATTGACATCTGCCTGCTGAGCTGAGGACAGTGACAGAAGTGGCTGATTTGAGACCCTACATCTGTCAGTGAGAGGAGATGGTCGTCTCTAGGCCTAGCCTACATCTGCAGGGAGGAGAGGCTAGACGTTCTGTCTCGTGGTCTGAAGCTGTAACTCAATTGTAATTAATGGTTTTCTTTCTTGTATAGGGATAGGTTTCCAGTTACTTTCACTGTTACTCTTAAGCCTATCGTGTCGTCAAGGGTCATAAAAGAGAGGAGATCATTAAGGCTTGAATCCTAATGCGCTTCAGTCAAATGCTTTTTCAAATCTCCCATTGACTTTAATGAACAATTTACTCTTAAGTCCAATGTGTGTGCACTTACAGTTGAAGTCGGAAGTTTACATACACTTAGGTTGGAATCATTAAAAATAATTTTTCAACAACTCCACAAATGTCTAGTTAACAAACTATAGTTTTGGCAAGTCAGTTAGGACATCTACTTTGTGCATGACAAGGTATTTTTCCAACAATTGTTTACAGACAGATTATTTCACTTATAATTCACTGTATCACAATTCCGGGGGGTCAGAAGTTTACATTCACTAAGTTGACTGTGCCTTTAAACAGCTTGTAAAATTCCAGAAAATTATGTCATGGTTTTAGAAGCTTCTGATAGGCTAATTGACATCATTTCAGTGTACCTGTGGATGTATTTCAAGGCCTACCTTCAAACTCAGTTCCTCTTTGCTTGACATCATGGGAAAATCAAAAGAAATCAGCCAAGACCTCAGATAAAAATTGTAGACCTCCACAAGTCTGGTTCATCCTTGTGAGCAATTTCCAAATGCCTGAAGGTACCACGTTCATCTGTACAAACAATAGTATGCAAGTATGAACACCATGGGGCCACTCAGTCATCATACCACTCAGGAAGGAGAGGCGTTCTGTCTCCCAGAGATGAAGGTACTTAGGTGCAAAAAGTGCAAATCAATCCCAGAACAACAGCAAAGGACCTTGTGAAGATGCTGGAGGAAACAGGTACAAAATTATCTATATTCACAGTAAAATGAGTCCTATATCGACATAACCTGAAAGGCCGCTCCGCAAGGAAGAAGCCACTGCTCCAAAACCGCCATAAAAAAGCCAGAATACAGTTTGCAACTGCACATGGGGACAAAGATCGTACTTTTTGGAGAGAAAAAATTGACAAAAATAGAACTGTTTGGCCATAATGACCATTGTTATGTTTGGAGGAAAAAGGGGGAGGCTTGCAAGCCGAAGAACACCATCCCAACCGTGAAGCACGTGGGTGGAAGCCTCATGTTGTGGGGGTGCTTTGCTGCAGGAGGACTGGTGCACTTCACAAAATAGATGGCATCATGAAAAGATAATTTTGTGGATATATTAAAGAAACATCTCAAGACATCAGTCAGGAAGTTAAAGCTTGGACGCAAATTGGTCTTCCAAATGGACAATGACCCCAAGCATACTTCCAAGGTTGTGGCAAAATGGCTTAAGGACAACAAAGTCAAGGTATTGGAGTGGCCATCACAAAGCCCTGACCTCAATCCTTTGGAAGAATTTGTGGGCAGAACTGAAAAAGCAGGGAATTTTTGCTAGGATTAAATGACAGGAATTGTGAAAAGCTATGTTTAAATGTACGTGGCTAAGATGTATGTAAACTTCTGACTTCAACTGTATCTCAAGTTAGGCTCTAAGGGAAGTCATATGGAAGAGAACTTCAAGAAGAGAGGTCATGATAGTTAGTCCATCTACATAAGGGCTCTCCAACCCTGTTCCTGGAGAGCTACCTTCTGGTAGATTTTCACTCCAACACTGTTCCTGGAGAGCTGTCCTCCTGTAGGTTTTAACTCCAACCCTGTTCTTGGAGAGCTACCGTCCGGTAGGTTTTCACTCCAACACTGTTCCTTGATAGCTATCCTCCTGTAGGTTTTAACTCCAACCCTGTTCTTGGAGAGCTACTGTCCAGTAGGTTTTCACTCCAACCCTGTTCCTTGATAGCTACAGGAGGATAGCTCTCCAGTAACAGGGTTGGAGTTAAAACCTACAGGAGGATAGCTCTCCAGGAACAGGGTTGGAGTTAAAACCTACAGGAGGATAGCTCTCCAGGAACAGGGTTGGAGTTAAAACCTACAGGAGGATAGCTCTCCAGGAACAGGGTTGGAGTTAAAACCTACAGGAGGATAGCTCTCCAGGAACAGGGTTGGAGTTAAAACCTACAGGAGGATAGCTCTCCAGGAACAGGGTTGGAGTTAAAACCTACAGGAGGATAGCTCTCCAGGAACAGGGTCGGAGTTAAAACCTACAGGAGGATAGCTCTCCAGGAACAGGGTTGGAGAGCCCTGCATTGTCTTCTAGATTTGCATTGTCTTCTAGATTTGCATTGTCTTCTAGATTTGCATTGTCTTCTAGATTCTAGATTTGCATTGTCTTCTAGATTCTTGATTTGCAGTTTGAGTCTATTGCATTTAATTATTTCATTCACCCTAAATATAAAAACAAATGTCAGTGGTAGGTGATTGAGTTCTCACTCTCTCTTATCACCTCTATCATTCCAACACACAGCTGCCTGAATGACTAATTAAAAGTGAGGAGTGAGCGTTTCATGTGAAAGACCCCCCTGGCTATGAGCTAACTCTTTAACTCTAGCAGAGTACTAAAATACCTTTATCTTATCTCATGCTTGGGGAATTAGAATCATCATCATGATCAGTACTTGAATCATAGTGCTTGAAGCCAGGTCCTTCTAACCCAGCAAAACAGTGGAATTTTAAAGGGATAGTCCATCCAAATTCCAACTACAGATAGTTTATTTTTATTTCACCTTTATTTAACCAGGTAGGCTAGTTGAGAACAAGTTCTCATTTACAACTGCGACCTGGCCAAGATAAAGCATAGCAGTGTGAACAGACACAGAGAGAGTGTTTGTGTGCAAAAGGCATGAGGAGGTAGGCAATAATTACAATTTAGCAGATTAACACTGGAGTGATAAATGATCAGATGGTCATGTGCAGGTAGAGATACTGGTGTGCAGAAAAGTAAATAAATAAAAACAGTGTGGGGATGAGGTAGGTAAATTGGGTGGGCTATTTACCGATAGACTATGTACAGCTGCAGCGATCGGTTAGCTGCTCAGATAGCAGATGTTTGAAGTTGGTGAGGGAGATAAGAGTCTCCAACTTCAACGATTTTTGCAATTCGTTCCAGTCACAGGCAGCAGAGAACTGGAAGGAAAGGCAGCCAAATGAGGTGTTGGCTTTAGGTATGATCAGTGAGATACACCTGCTGGAGCGCGTGCTACGGGTGGGTGTTGCCATCGTGACCAGTGAACTGAGATAAGGCGGATCTTTACCTAGCATGGACTTGTAGATGACCTGGAGCCAGTGGGTCTGGCGACGAATATGTAGCGAGGGCCAGCCGACTAGAGCATACAGGTCGCAGTGGTGGGTGGTATAAGGTGCTTTAGTAACAAAACGGATGGCACTGTGATAAACTGCATCCAGTTTGCTGAGTAGAGTATTGGAAGCTATTTTGTAGATGACATCACCGAAGTCGAGGATCGGTAGGATAGTCAGTTTTACTAGGGTAAGTTTGGCGGTGTGAGTGAAGGAGGCTTTGTTGCGAAATAGAAAGCCGATTCTAGATTTGATTTTGGATTGGAGATGTTTGATATGAGTCTGGAAGGAGAGTTTACAGTCTAGCCAGACACCTAGGTACTTGTAGATGTCCACATATTCTAGGTCGGAACCATCCAGGGTGGTGATGCTAGTCAGGCATGCGGGTGCAGGCAGCGAACTGTTGAAAAGCATGCATTTGGGGATGAGGTAGGTAGATTGGGTGGGCTATTTACAGATGGACTATGTACAGCTGCAGCGATCGGTTAGCTGCTCAGATAGTTGATGTTTAAAGTTGGTGAGGGAAATAAAAGTCTCCAACTTCAGCGATTTTTGCAATTAGTTCCAGTCACTGGCAGCAGAGAACTGGAAGGAAAGGCGGCCAAAGGAGGTGCTGGCTTTGGGGATGATCAGTGAGATATACCTGCTGGAACGTGTGCTACGGGTGGGTGTAAAGGGAACTTTAAAGGCACGGTACGGTACATGTACTACTTAAACAAACATACAGTACATTCATTCACCTTTTTCTATGTTTTTGGGAGAACCAGTGTGGCATGTGACCCCAGCTGCAGAAGTATTCCTCCCAATGCTTTTGGTGTCACCCAGCCCAAAGCATCAAAAAGGGTTGCACCATAGGTCTCTATTATTGACCCACCAGGGTGTTACAGTGAAAACTCTCCCCTCTCTCTCTTTCTGTGTCTCGTAAACCTGTGGCCTAGAGACCCATTTAACCTCAGTCAATGGCTGTTAAAGTGTCACAGGGTCAACAAAGGTCAAACCATCCTAGCTAATGTGTGTGTGTGTGTGTGGCAGGAAGGCTAAACATCCATCTTGCCTTCCTCCGTCTCTCGTCTCTGCTATTGATGTGAGAGTACATAGAGTGGAGAGTTTTGTGTTTTTATCCACAATTTCCAAAGGAGGCCACCCAAATCTTAGTGTTTTGTCTGGTTTGGTTGTGTTCCTGTTATTAAATGAGATGTCTGATAATACAAAGCTTTATTGGTTTCTTTTGTACGTGGGTAGGCAGGCAGTAGCAAGAGTTAGCAACAATAGCTCACTTGGAGAGCATGCTAACCTACTGTAACCCCACCTGGGACCTCCATGTAAAACCAGCATGGTCTTCTTTACAAGACAGTCATTCCATTGTTGCTTTGTGTTTACCCCCATTGTTGTCGCGTTAGCTCTGAAATGCTAACTTAGTGAGCGTTTCACACACAGGCTGACCCTCTTGTGCCGGGCTAGGGTTGCGTCGGGGACACTTTGTTTGGCTCGGCCAGGGCAGTCGGGCCATGGGTCATACTTGTATTATGAAAATGCTTCTCACACCGCTATCAATGGTGTCTAGGGTTTTTTACTGGCTGGAGTTGAGACAACGAGACACTTTGGCTTGTATAGTTATTCACTTGGTCTATAAAGGCAGTGTGGCTGGCTGGAGTTGGGGGCACTAAAAAGTTTAGACTTTAAAACACTGTTTTGCACACGCATTATGGCAATTGCTCTTTAAAAACTATGGCACAACTGAACTTTTAGTGCCTGCAACTATAGGTTTGCTTAGTTGCTGTCGGACAACAACTAAGAAATCCTATTGTACAGGCTGTCATGGCGACCTTTGGAGGTCAGTTCGTCTCTACCTGTGATGGGTAGGGGTTTTGTGTATTTCTGCCTAACCCCCAATTATGGAGCACTCTGATGGGGTTAAGAGCCTTTTCACAGCTCTCCCATCCTGCCACACACACACACACACACACACACACCTTCCCTCATCATCCAGCTCTCTCTCATATCTTAATCCTGCTCTGATTAGGAGAGAGCTGGTTAGAGTGAACCAGGCCCCCCTCTTTTATTGTGTAACCCCCTTTCAGCCCCTCCCCCTCCTCCCTCGCCCATACCTCCCCCTCCTCCCTCCCCCACTCCACTCCACTCTGCCCCTCCTCCCTCCACCATACCTCCCCACTCTCCTCCCCTCCTACCTCCCCCCATCCCCCACTCTGCCCCTCCTCCCCAGGGCTTTTGCCTGAGCACTACTGTGTTTCTGTGTCAGGGTGCCAGGTGAGCTCTGTCCAAACAAACCCCCTCCTGCTTGTTTTGTCTACAGCGGGCAGAGGCAGGCGGGAGGGACGGAGGGAGGCAGGCTGAATGGGGGTGGCACAAGGCTGCTATTCTCATAAGAGAAGAAAAAAACAACAACTTCAAAGATTCTCACTTTTTGTAAATGATGTTCTATGAAGCCAGATTGTGAAGGACTCCATTCATCCCTCTTGACAGTATGTAGCCAAAGTCATAAATACGAAGTGGAGATGGTAGGGAATGCTACATATCAGTGGAGGGTTCTGTAATGTTGTGTACCTCACGGTGTTCTCTGTGTAACAGTGTGTCGCTATTATCACTCTGATACATGTTTTATATCATCCAGCAACAGTACGTCATGTAGTAATGACCAGTATCCGGTCAGATATCACACACACACACACACACACACACACACACACACACACACACACACACACACACACACACAAACACTTCTATATTTGTGACAATGTGATAGAACACACTAACATATTGTATGACACTCAATTGTAAGAGTGCGCATTACTCATTCTTAGTATGTGAAAATATAATGTTTTATAGTATGTGAATCTTCTCAAATCGAGAGTGATCTCAGCTCTTTGTCTAGTAGAATTTAATGCACGCTTTTCCACAATGCATTGGAAGAGGTGGGCCGCGAGTGATAGGCCCTAGTCCTCTGTAATTAGCCAAACAACAAAACTAGGCTACTTAATTGGGAAGATTCCGAGTAGTGAATCTTCTGCGATGGTGTTAAAATGTAGGTAAAGTAGTTTTTGTTCCCCTTGAAATGAGTCTTAAATAGAACAGACATTGAAAAGTTTCTTGTTCACTTGGCCTTCATCAGAGCTTTTAAACTAAATACTAAACCATCTTTTGATTTGTGAATGTGTCGGCACCGAGGACTCAGGATGTGGCTACGAGAATGATGTTAATCAGGCCTTTTGATTGGAACATATGGATGGTTTTAGTTTTGAGGGCTTGTTATGGATCTTTAGCAGTCATTCGGATCTCGTTCCCAATGATCACTGCTTTAGTTTATTATGTTGTCGTTCCCAATGATCACTGCTTTAGTTTATTATGTTGTCGTTCCTAATGATCACTGCTTTAGTTTATTATGTTGTGTTTCCTAATGATCACTGCTTTAGTTTATTATGTTGTGTTTCCCAATGATCACTGCTTTAGTTTATTATGTTGTGTTTCCAATGATCACTGCTTTAGTTTATTATGTTGTGTTTCCAATGATCACTGCTTTAGTTTAGTATGTTGTCGTTCCCAATGATCACTGCTTTAGTTTATTATGTTGTGTTTCCAATGATCACTGCTTTAGTTTATTATGTTGTGTTTCCTAATGATCACTGCTTTAGTTTATTATGTTGTCGTACCCAATGATCACTGCTTTAGTTTATTATGTTGTCGTTCCCAATGATCACTGCTTTAGTTTATTATGTTGTCGTTCCCAATGATCACTGCTTTAGTTTATTATGTTGTCGTACCCAATGATCACTGCTTTAGTTTATTATGTTGTGTTTCCTAATGATCACTGCTTTAGTTTATTATGTTGTGTTTCCTAAAGATCACTGCTTTAGTTTATTATGTTGTGTTTCCCAATGATCACTGCTTTAGTTTATTATGTTGTGTTTCCTAATGATCACTGCTTTAGTTTATTATGTTGTCGTTCCCAATGATCACTGCTTTAGTTTATTATGTTGTGTTTCCTAATGATCACTGCTTTAGTTTATTATGTTGTGTTTCCAATGATCACTGCTTTAGTTTAGTATGTTGTGTTTCCTAATGATCACTGCTTTAGTTTATTATGTTGTGTTTCCTAAAGAACACTGCTTTAGTTTAGTATGTTGTGTTTCCTAATGATCACTGCTTTAGTTTATTATGTTGTGTTTCCTAATGATCACTGCTTTAGTTTATTATGTTGTGTTTCCTAATGATCACTGCTTTAGTTTATTATGTTGTGTTTCCTAATGATCACTGCTTTAGTTTATTATGTTGTGTTTCCAATGATCACTGCTTTAGTTTATTATGTTGTCGTTCCCAATGATCACTGCTTTAGTTTATTATGTTGTGTTTCCTAATGATCACTGCTTTAGTTTATTATGTTGTGTTTCCAATGATCACTGCTTTAGTTTATTATGTTGTCGTTCCCAATGATCACTGCTTTAGTTTATTATGTTGTGTTTCCTAATGATCACTGCTTTAGTTTATTATGTTGTGTTTCCAATGATCACTGCTTTAGTTTATTATGTTGTCGTTCCCAATGATCACTGCTTTAGTTTATTATGTTGTGTTTCCTAATGATCACTGCTTTAGTTTATTATGTTGTGTTTCCAATGATCACTGCTTTAGTTTATTATGTTGTCGTTCCCAATGATCACTGCTTTAGTTTATTATGTTGTGTTTCCCAATGATCACTGCTTTAGTTTATTATGTTGTCGTTCCCAATGATCACTGCTTTAGTTTATTATGTTGTCGTACCCAATGATCACTGCTTTAGTTTATTATGTTGTGTTTCCTAATGATCACTGCTTTAGTTTATTATGTTGTCGTTCCCAATGATCACTGCTTTAGTTTATTATGTTGTGTTTCCTAATGATCACTGCTTTAGTTTATTATGTTGTCGTTCCCAATGATCACTGCTTTAGTTTATTATGTTGTGTTTCCTAATGATCACTGCTTTAGTTTATTATGTTGTGTTTCCTAATGATCACTGCTTTAGTTTATTATGTTGTGTTTCCTAATGATCACTGCTTTAGTTTATTATGTTGTGTTTCCTAATGATCACTGCTTTAGTTTATTATGTTGTGTTTCCTAATGATCACTGCTTTAGTTTATTATGTTGTGTTTCCTAAAGAACACTGCTTTAGTTTATTATGTTGTGTTTCCTAATGATCACTGCTTTAGTTTATTATCAGTTTTTAAATTTGTGACGCACCCGTCTGTCTACGTTTTTCTGTGCGATAGCCTTTTGATTTGAACATTTGTAAAGTTTTTGGTGTGTTTACTAAGCTATTTGATATGTTACAGCACTTTGGTTTCACTAATAAATATGTTGAAATGGAACCAAATGATCTGTTTCTATCTGAAGGTCCTTTTTAAATTGGATCGATGGGCTCTATGGGCTACAGTATAGGTTGAATGTGATAGTCTGTCTATAACCAGCCTGAGTAGGACTATATCTCCATTAGGTTGAATGTGATAGTCTGACTATAACCAGCCTGAGTAGGCCTATAACTCCATTAGGTTGAATGTCTGCCTATAACCAGCCTGAGTAGGCCTATAACTCCATTAGGTTGAATGTCTGCCTATAACCAGCCTGAGTAGGCCTATAATCCATTAGGTTGAATGTGATAGTCTGTCTATAACCAGCCTGAGTAGGCCTATAACTCCATTAGGTTGAATGTGATAGTCTTACTATAACCAGCCTGAGTAGACCTATAACTCCATTCCTGTTCTATGCAGAGTTTAGATAAATGTATCAAATTGGAAATGAGCTATTATCAGGCTGGTTAATGCATACATGTCTGTTGAATTTGAAAAAATCCACCCCCGCACTCAGCCCCGCCCCAGCCAATTAGGAGTAGCTACTACGTTGCAGCCGTGTACTGCATATCTTTTACTAAACAATACGTGCTAAATACTATGAGATGATGAGTACATACTATGTTTAAGTTTGTAGTACGCTAGTAGGGGTACTTGGACATGTCCAGTGTGCATCCTGTCTAACACTTGGCACTTGTGTGTGTGTTTACCTGTGTGTGTGTGGGAGGGTGAAGCCAAACTTGTTAACACCCTTACCTACCTCCTATACCCCACATCAAGAGTGTGGCTCCTGTGGAAACAGAGCGCTGTACTGGCGACGAGAGATGCCTGGGTGTGTTGTTTACAGAAGGAAACACCTCCCCATGTGAGGTCAACACGAGGGGAATTATCTGGGCTGTGTTCATTAGGACACACTGTTACAAAACGCTTCGCAAAGAAAAAGTAGCATTTTCCTGTTGGACAAACCCCTGTTTTTACTATTTGGTGCATAATGAACATGACCCATTTTCAATCAGGGCAGATATTTCAGGGCATTTTTCAGGATAGAGTCATGACACATGTAATTTACTAGACTGTCTCTTATCCTGCTGTCAAAATGAGTTCATATTTTGGATACTTTTAGTCTCTTTTTTTGTTTGTTCGTGTATTACTTTGGTGTGGAAAGGCATCGGCCTAAAGTTCTCTGAGAAGTAGCCTGCAGCCTTGATATGATTAGGCTGCTTTTGCATGGGCTTTTTCAAGTCTCTGCAAATTGCCTATAAAACTGCCTGTAATCCAGTCAAACAGCAGCGTTGGTTGGCCACGTTGCCAAGAGATGTGAGGGGAAGGGAACACATTCTGAGTGAGATAATGCCTGTTACATGACTAGAGATGTGAAGGGAACACATTCTGAGTGAGATAATGCCTGTTACATGACTAGAGATGTGAAGGGAACACATTCTGAGTGAGATAATGCCTGTTACATGACTAGAGATGTGAAGGGAACACATTCTGAGTGAGATAATGCCTGTTACATGACTAGAGATGTGAAGGGAACACATTCTGAGTGAGATAATGCCTGTTACATGACTAGAGATGTGAGGGGAAGGGAACACATTCTGAGTGAGATAATGCCTGTTACATGACTAGAGATGTGAAGGGAACACATTCTGAGTGAGATAATGCCCGTTACATGATTTGGCCGCTGCCGCGGTTGTAATTAAATCATGAAATATGAAGACAAAAACCCAAACTCTGTAGCTGTGGCACCCATGGCTCACAAACCCCCAGAGACGCGCCAATTAGGCAATCTGAATTTTATAATCATCCCCATTTTAAAGAGGACGCTTCTCCACCAGAGTCTAACCCACAACCAACAAACCCAGAGAGCTTGAACGTCATATGATAACTCACTAATAACAGATAAACCATGGAATGCTAGATCCCAGAAATCCCAACCCAAACATAGAGGGAATGTGTAAATCCTGACAGAAGTTGACTCCTAATGAGGGTAATGACTGTCTCGAATAAGGCCTCATCCCCCACAAACAACCCAGGACTGAAACTTCATTTTATAATCATTATTTTGCATAGGGATGGCTTTTTATCCTTAAAACCCCCCCTTAACCGCCCAATCAGATCCCTAGTTGGAGGGTGTTACAGTAATAACATGCGGTAATGACTGTTATGGTGGTGAACTTCATTCCCGAAACGTTTAACCCCTGAACCAGCCAGTCTAATCTAGGCGGCGCAGGTGTGTTGGAGCTTGCCCCTTCTGGCATGGGGGTTAGATGAGGAGCCCCAAAGCAAACACACAGAGGATTCCTAAGTGACACCTCTCCACTGCTGCGCCGGCTGGAATTTGAATGCAACATCAATGGAACGGATCAGTTTAACACCCTTGTCTATCTTGTTGAACTCCTGATCAACGCTTAGACTTTGATGGAGAGTCAGTCAAAGGCAGATTTGTCTTAAACATTCCCTGAAAATAAGGGAATTAGGATTTCAGTCAGTTCTCATTTTGGTTTGCGGTTAGGCAACATTCATCAAGTACATTCCAGTTCCATTGTCTGAAAGCAGTCGGGAAGCTCTAGACACTATGAAACACAAAACAAACGCTCATGAAATGATGAACAGGGATGGCCCAGGCTTGCTTCTACAGGTAGGGAGTGGGGGGACACAGTCTGTCTCACTACTCAGATTGTATTGCAGCATCGCTGGCTTTGCTCAGACTTTGCTGAGAATAATACGTTATCGTCATCGATGTTTCCAGACGCTGCTATTGAGAGTTATTATGGTTGGAGATGTAGCTGGAGACGGGTGGGTGTGTCTGTGTACGTCAACGATTATCTCCTCCCCGTCCACCCCACTTACGTGTGGCTATCAAATTATCCTCTCAACACTGCCACCCCTCCCCACCACCCCTCGCTCCTGCGCTGAGGGAATGTCAGCCACGCTTTGATGCCCCCCCCCTCACTCGCTCACTCCTTCCCTTGCTTCCTGGTCGCTGATTTATGTTCCTTGTAAAGAGCTGTCGACGCGTCTGTTCCAATACAGCCCTTTACAAGTTCTTATCCATCCATCCCTTCATCCATCCATCTCGCTCTCTCGTTCCCCTTATCCCCCTCTCCTCATTTTATGTTGTGTTTACGGGAGACGATACAAGCACAGTCAGGGTGGAACAAGATACTTGAAGGCCCATTAGAGGTATGGCAGGAGGAGGAGGAGAGCAGGAGGAGGAGAAGAGCAGGAGGAGGAGAAGAGCAGGAGGAGGAGAAGAGCAGGAGGAGGAGAAGAGCAGGAGGAGGAGGAAGAGCAGGAGGGAGGGAGGGGAGGGGAGAAGAGCGGGCAGGAGGGAGAGAGAGCGGGAGGGAGGGAGAGAGAGGGAGGGAGAGAGAGCGGGAGGGAGGGAGAGAGAGGAGGGAGGGAGAGAGAGCGGGAGGGAGAGAGAGAGCGGGAGGGAGGGAGGGAGGGAGGAGAGAGCGGGGGAGGGAGGGAGGGGAGGAGAAGAGAGCGGGCGGGAGGGAGAGAGAGCGGGAGGGAGAGAGCGGGAGGGAGGGGAGGGAGGAGGAGCGGGAGGGAGGGGGAGGGAGAGAGCGGGAGGGAGGAGGAGAAGGGAGAGAGAGCGGGAGGGAGGAGAGAGAGCGGGAGGGAGAGAGAGGGAGAGAGAGAGAGCGGGAGGGAGAGGGAGAGCGGGAGGGAGGAGGAGAAGAGCGGGGGAGGGAGAGAGAGCGGGAGGGGAGAGAGAGCGGGAGGGAGAGAGAGAGAGCGGGAGGGAGAGAGAGCGGGGGAGGAGAGAGAGCGGGAGGGAGGAGGAGAAGAGCGGGCGGGAGGGAGAGAGAGCGGGAGGGAGAGAGAGAGAGCGGGAGGGAGAGAGAGGGAGAGAGAGCGGGAGGGAGAGGAGAGCGGGCGGAAGGGAGCGGGAGGGAGAGAGGGAGGGAGGGAGAGAGAGCGGGAGGGAGGGAGAGAGAGCGGGAGGGAGGGAGGGAGAGAGAGCGGGAGGGAGAGAGAGAGCGGGGAGGGAGGGAGAGAGAGCGGGAGGGGGAGGGAGGGAGAGAGAGCGGGAGGGAGAGAGAGCGGGAGGGAGGGAGGGAGGGAGAGAGAGGGGAGGGAGGGAGAGCGGGAGGGAGAGAGAGCGGGGGAGGGAGCGGGAGGGAGAGAGAGAGCGGGGGAGAGAGAGAGCGGGAGCGAGAGAGAGCGGGGAGGGAGGGAGAGCGGGAGGGAGGGAGAGCGGGAGGGAGGGAGAGAGAGCGGGAGGGAGGGAGAGGGAGGGAGGGAGAGAGAGCGGGAGGGAGGGAGAGCGGGAGGGAGGGAGAGAGAGAGCGGGAGGGGGAGGGAGAGCGGGAGGGAGGGAGAGAGAGAGCGGGGAGGGGAGAGAGCAGGAGGAGGAGAGGGAGAGAGAGAGAGAGCGGGAGGGAGAGAGAGAGAGCGGGAGGGAGAGAGAGAGCGGGAGGGACAGAAAGAGCGACAGGTTGAAAGAAAGTGATGTAGAGAGAGCGAGAGGAAAGGTAGAGTAGTGTGGGGTGCAGTGGTGGTGGGACCAGCTGAAACAAGGAGCCATTGTGTAGCCCCTGGTTCAGACTGACAGTCTGCATTACGGCATGCTACAGCAGAGCCCTCAAAGCCATACTGGTCTGCTGCTGCTCAGCCTCCCTGGGCCCGGGGCAACCTCACGTAAGCTCAGATAGAGGGGGATGAAAGAATGAAGGGAACAGAAAGGAAGGGAGCTCTGCAGACGATTGATTGTTTTGGCAACCTCAGGTAAGCTCAGACTGAGGGAGGAGACGTGAGAGGGAGAAATAATGAAAAGAGAGCTGGTTTGGTAAGATGAGGAAGTGACAGAGGAGGAGGGGGAGAGAAACCGAAAGAAGAGAGGAAGCTGGTTTGGTGAGAGAAGGAGAGGAGGTAGAATAGATGAAGCTGGTTTGGTGAGAGAAGGAGAGGAGGTAGAAGAGATGAAGCTGGTTTGGTGAGAGAAGGAGAGGAGGTAGAAGAGATGAAGCTGGTTTGGTGAGAGAAGGAGAGGAGGTAGAAGAGATGAAGCTGGTTTGGTGAGAGGAGGAGAGGAGGTAGAAGAGATGAAGCTGGTTTGGTGAGAGGAGGAGAGGAGGTAGAAGAGATGAAGCTGGTTTGGTGAGAGAAGGAGAGGAGGTAGAAGATATGAAGCTGGTTTGGTGAGAGGAGGAGAGGAGGCAGAAGAGATGAAGCTGGTTTGGTGAGAGGAGGAGAGGAGGCAGAAGCATTGAGAAATCAGGATAGAGGGAGGTAGCAAGAAGGGAGTCTGCAGTGAGAAGAGGAAGGAAGGAAGAGAGAGGAGAAGGACAGAATAAAAGGAAGTTCCCACTCCTGTCTGTCTAGTGAGCTGAACCATAAGAGACTCTTAGTGGCTAGCTGTTCCATCAGGCCTTAGGTCTATTGTGAAACAGCGGGATCTTCTTGGTTAAGTCCTATTGGACTTCCCTCAGTCCCTGTTCTTTCAACCCACAGAGGTGCTAGTTTGCCCCTCCACCTGTGGTTCACTCCTCTGTGAACAGACCCTTGGATAAGCCTGTTAATTCCCAGGCAAAGCTCTCCCTTTCAGGGCCCACCCACTCCCCCATTTTGTTATAGGAATTCCTCCTCCTTTTCTCCTCCCTGTCTTCCCCGTCTGGGCTTTTGAACCTCCTGAAAAGGTATGTGGTGTGACTGTTAATGCATTAAATTGATGAATGGTGACTGTCAGGGAAAGGGCGTGGGTGTGTGTGGGCGTCTTAGCTAGAGTCAGAGGGCAGCTGAATGGATATTCCCCCACCCCCCCACATCTGAGTGAAAGTGTCCTCTTGCTGACCTCTGACCTACAGGGGTCAGGGGGACAGGCACGTGCTAGCCGAGAGGGCAGTGGGGAGTTGTGGAAACTCCCTCGACACCCCTTCGGGAGCTGTAAGGAGCCTCTAGCATGCTGAGAGAGATGGGGCTTTACAGATACTACCTCAAGCCCCAACAGATATTAAAGGCATAATCCTGAGGCTGAATGACAATCTCCAGATTGTTTCTTTAAAGATGACCTACAGAGACTCATGAGAGACGTAGAGAGCAGGCTCACAGGTGGACATTCTCTCATTGTCTCAAGCTTGCACACACAGCCCGCCCACACAGATGCCCACACAGATGCCCATGCAGATATGTGATTCTGTTCTGCCTTGAGCGGGGCTCCAACTCGCAACCTTCTACACAACAACAAGTACACTCAATGCCAACCACCAACCGAGCAAGAGATTACTACTGGTCTGTCGCTCATGATTGGCTTCAGATCTCATTGTAGTTGATGTCTCCAGGTAACTGGGTAAGTTTCACATCCTCCACACTGGAGAAACTAGAGTTGTGGGTTAAATTCCTGCGTGGGCTACGTGGATGCTACTGGTAACGTGTCAATGTCTATAGGTGTGTAAATGACTTTGGATAAAAACGGTTTCTACTGGACCATAGTTGACCACACACTAAAGCGGAGCTCGCCAACCCTCTTCCTGGAGAGCTCCCCCCCTGAGATTCCCTAAAAACACTTCACTTCCATACAGCTACTACTTTTTTTTTTTTATAGCAGGTTAGGAGAACTTACACAGCAGGTTAGGATAATTAATGTAGCAGGTTCGGATAATTAGGTTAAGAAGGACAGTTAAATCTAGTACAGGCTTAACTGAATGAACAACAAAGACGGAATGCAATATGACATTTTGAAATAGTTTGGGGAATGTCCTCATCTCCAATGGAAGATTCTCAGAGCCAGATGATGTGATGGCAGGTAGCCCTATGAAGGGGTGGGGAGGCCGCGTTGTTATTGTTTCTACTGCTGATTGCAGCTTTAAGGTTATTATAGCTGGTGGTTTTGAGGAGGTGGATGATAGTTGAAAACTGTTGCTGAAAAACAGCAATTGAGAGAACATGGATAAGTTGACATATAAATATATACCAAGATTTGCACCCATTGGTTGAGGGAGAAGGTGATAATTACAAGAGTGAGCCCATGTGTTAAACAGCAAGAGCAGGGAATGTGCCTTATTATGCCATGCTTATAGGCTATAAGGTAAATAAGTGAATTACATTCCACACATGGCTAATAGGAAAGAGAAGCCTGAATTCAAAATGTATAACATTTGAGTTTTTTCTCACTCATCTACACACAATACCCCATAATAAACAATGAAGACCTGCTTTGAAAATGTGAACTTTCGTAAACTTTTGAACTTTCGTAAACTACATTACATTCTGACATATATTCCCTGAGGATGAGCTCTTTCTCTTCTCTCTCAGGTCTTGCTTTGTGGGTGACTTCCTGGCGCTATACTAAGCTGGTGTCAGTCTCTATAAGTCATAACACACAGCCGAGCTATATAAACGCCTGGAGGGACTGTCACAATCGGATCTACAGTATAGGCTACTCAAAAATGACATGGACAAATAAATAGCCCTCTGTTTAGTCAATCTGGGGATGGGGAGTTCCCAACCTCTGTGCCGTAAACCAGCATCTGTCTGTCGAGATTTTACTACCGGCCATCTTCCATTTCTGGCTACCTACAGTATGGGATAGGAGTCTTGGGTTGGGGTAGAGGTGTATGCCTAGATGCCAGGGAGGGGTGCTGTGTTTGGAAAAATGTTCTAGACTGCCGGAGTGTCTCTGGGAAACAGTTGGAATAGTCAGGCCGGTGTTGTTGTTTGTCTCTAGACTAGACTGTGTTTATGGCTTCAGCTGTCCTCAGACTCTCCCTTACAGGGACGGATAGGGGGGCAAAGGGCACGGGACTTCCACTACAACCATTACATAAAAAAATAGTCGGATAACCAGAAAATACATTTCAGTTGTCCGAAATGACAGGTTAAAAAAATCACAATGTCAAACAATTACTCCGATCACAATTCTCTCTCAAATGTCTGATCTAGGCCAATAGCCGAAGTCTGTTTTTTACAGTGGGGACTCGGGTCTCTCGTTGTAGAAGCCCAAATGCTGTTGTTTTTTCATTTGATATGAATATGACTTGTCCTATTAAACCACTTCCAGTGTAATGCTAGATTTCTTCTGCCACACTATTTCAGTATTTGTATTTTTCCTTTATTTAACCAGGCAAGTCAGTTAAGAACCAACTCTTATTTACAATGACGGACTACACCGGCCAAACCCTAACCAGGATGACGCTGGGCCAATTGTGTGCCGCCCTATGGGACTCTCAATCACAGCTGATTGTGATACAGCCTGGAATCAAACCAGGGTCTGTAGTGACGCCTCTATCACTGAGATGCCGTAGACCGCTGCGCCACTCGGGATCCCCCATGATCAAACAATGAATGGATCTAACAGACTTCTAGGTTGTTTCAGAAAGTTTGAATTTGTTTTTGAATAATCCCAAAAACATGGGAGGCCTAAAGTAATAATGAGAGAGAAGTAAGAATAGGGGCTGCAGGCAGCCTAGCAGGTTAGAGCGTTGTGACAGTAACCAGAAGGTTGCTGGTTGGAATCCCTGAGCCGACTAGGTGGAAACATCTGCTGCTGTGCCCTTGAACAAGGCATGTCACCCTAATTGCTCCTGTAAGTCGCTCTGGATAAGAGTGTCTGCTAAAATGTAAAAGCAAGATATAAAAATCGAATGAGAAATTTTAACAAACCTTATAGTTGAGCAAAGCATTATAAGACAGAAATGATACAGGCATCCGAGGCCAGAAAAAAATCCTTCCTTGTTGTAGCGAACCAAATGACCAAAAGCCTAATCCTACTAACTGAAGTATAAAGACAAATTCATGTTATGAAGAGTATTTTCCAAACTATTCTAATAGTGTTTAATGTCCAAAAGTTGCAGCTTTAAAATGGAAATATGAAAGTTTCCATCTATGCTTATTCTCATTCACAGATTTATTTTGAATTGACAAATATTTCAGTCCACAAGAAGTAAAATGTAGCAAATAATACCAAGATGTAGAGGAGTCAAAAGAACACTGAGGCTATAGCTGAGGAAAGTTTATGAAAGAAATCCATAGTTGGCCTAGACCTATTTCCATGTTACTCTAGCAATGTGCAACCGACCTACAACACATACAGTAGCCTAGGTCTCATAAGAGAGAGGAGGAGGAGGAAAACATGCGAATCAGTGTATAAGGATCCAGTTGTGAGGACAGCAGAGTTGCTCTGCAGCCCATGATGATTTACACCCCATCACAAGACACAAAGCCAGCGAGGCTCGTTGACTGTGTCACTCCTTTCATCTGTGGTCTTTGAGAGAGAGAGAGAGAGAGAGAGAGAGAGAGAGAGAGAGAGAGAGAGAGAGAGAGAGAGAGAGAGAGAGAGAGAGAGAGAGAGAGAGAGAGAGAGAGAGAGAGAGAGAGAGAGAGGTTCCCTTCATTCACTCTTTAATCTGTAACTGTTCACATTCCCACATATCTCCCTAATTCACTTGTTTGTACAGTATATACAGGCTAAGTAAGCTCTGATTACCGGACTGTAAAGGGGAAATCGTGGTTTCACCCCTGATACTGGACTGTAAAGGGGAAATCGTGGTTTCACCCCTGATACTGGACTGTAAAGGGGAAATCGTGGTTTCACCCCTGATACCGGACTGTAAAGGGGAAATCGTGGTTTCACCCCTGATACCGGACTGTAAAGGGGAAATCGTGGTTTCACCCCTGATACCAGACTATAAAAGGGAAATCGTGGTTTCACCCCTGATACCGGACTGTAAAAGGGAAATTGTGGTTTCACCCCTGATACCGGACTGTAAAAGGGAAATCGTGGTTTCACCCCTGATACCGGACTATAAAAGGGAAATCGTGGTTTCACCCCTGATACCGGACCTTAAAAGGGAAATCGTGGTTTCACCCATTTGGAGACACAGGAAAATGCTTTGGAAGAACCCAGGAGGGCAAAGCAGTAACTCTCTCACACACACACTCTCACTCACTCACCAGTGAGTAGGGGGGTTGCCTGGATCGTGTGTGGCCCTTCCTGGAGGTTTAGTGTAGAAGCAAGGCTCAGGGTCTGCCATACTGAACTATAGTCCACTTTTTCAGTTATTAATGCCATGCAAGGTTCAACATGTGAGTAAGCCCCCTCAGCTGATCCCCACACACATCTGTGGGTGGATGGGAGGGATGTGTGTGTGCGACAGAAATAAGTGTGTATGCATATGGTGGAATCAGGAGTGGATTGGAGGGTGGGTGTAAGCCAACCCAAGTCAACACCCCTCCCTCGTGAGCTAGAACCATTTATTCTGTCACTATACACATAAACACAAACTAACACACACATACATTATTGGTGGCTGTATTGTGTCAGTGAAACCATGAGATCAGCCTCAGGAACTGTACAAAACTAATCCAGAATGTGGCCACTCTGACCCACGGAGGAACTAATCCCACTAGTATAAAAGATAGTAGTCGAAATAGTAGAAATAGCAACAGTAACAGTAGTAGTAGTAGTAGAAATAGCAGCAGTAACAGCAGTAGTAGTAGAAATAGCAACAGTAACAGTAGTAGTAGCAGTAGTAGAAATAGCAGCAGTAACAGTAGTAGTAGTAGTAGAAATAGAAATAGGAACAGTAACGGTAGTAGTAGAAATAGTAACAGTAGTAGTAGAAATAGCAGTAGTAGTAGTAGTAGAAATAGCAGTAGTAGTAGAAATAGCAGTAGTAGTAGTAGTAGTAGTAGTAGTAGTAGTAGTAGTAGTAGTAGTAGTAGTAGTAGAAATAGCAGTAGTGAAACTGAAAGCGCGAACCACTGCTTTTAATCAGGGCAAGGTGACTGGTAACATGACCGAATACAAACAGTGCAGCTATTCCCTCCGCAAGGCTATCAAACAAGCTAAGCGCCAGTACAGAGACAAAGTAGAATCTCAATTCAACGGCTCAGACACAAGAGGCATGTGGCAGGGTCTACAGTCAATCACGGACTACAAGAAGAAAACCAGCCCAGTCACGGACCAGGATGTCTTGCTCCCAGGCAGACTAAATAACTTTTTGCCCGCTTTGAGGACAATACAGTGCCACTGACACGGCCTGCAACGATAACATGCGGACTCTCCTTCACTGCAGCCGAGGTGAGTAAGACATTTAAACGTGTTAACCCTCGCAAGGCTGCAGGCCCAGACGGCATCCCCAGCCGCGCCCTTAGAGCATGCGCAGACCAGCTGGCCGGTGTGTTTACGGACATATTCAATCAATCCCTATACCAGTCTGCTGTTCCCACATGCTTCAAGAGGGCCACCATTGTTCCTGTTCCCAAGAAAGCTAAGGTAACTGAGCTAAACGACTACCGCCCCGTAGCACTCACTTCCGTCATCATGAAGTGCTTTGAGAGACTAGTCAAGGACCATATCACCTCCACCCTACCTGACACCCTAGACCCACTCCAATTTGCTTACCGCCCAAATAGGTCCACAGACGATGCAATCTCAACCACACTGCACACTGCCCTAACCCATCTGGACAAGAGGAATACCTATGTGAGAATGCTGTTCATCGACTACTGCTCAGCATTCAACACCATAATACCCTCCAAGCTCGTCATCAAGCTCGAGACCCTGGGTCTCGACCCCGCCCTGTGCAACTGGGTACTGGACTTCCTGACGGGCCGCCCCCAGGTGGTGAGGGTAGGCAACAACATCTCCACCCCGCTGATCCTCAACACTGGGGCCCCACAAGGGTGTGTTCTGAGCCCTCTCCTGTACTCCCTGTTCACCCACGACTGCGTGGCCATGCACGCCTCCAACTCAATCATCAAGTTTGCGGACGACACAACAGTGGTAGGCTTGATTACCAACAACGACGAGACGGCCTACAGGGAGGAGGTGAGGGCCCTCGGAGTGTGGTGTCAGGAAAATAACCTCACACTCAACGTCAACAAAACTAAGGAGATGATTGTGGACTTCAGGAAACAGCAGAGGGAACACCCCCCTATCCACATCGATGGAACAGTAGTGGAGAGGGTAGCAAGTTTTAAGTTCCTCGGCATACACATCACAGACAAACTGAATTGGTCCACTCACACAGACAGCATCGTGAAGAAGGCGCAGCAGCGCCTCTTCAACCTCAGGAGGCTGAAGAAATTCGGCTTGTCACCAAAAGCACTCACAAACTTCTACAGATGCACAATCGAGAGCATCCTGGTGGGCTGCATCACCGCCTGATACGGCAATTGCTCCGCCCACAACCGTAAGGCTCTCCAGAGGGTAGTGAGGTCTGCACAACGCATCACCGGGGGCAAACTACCTGCCCTCCAGGACACCTACACCACCCGATGTTACAGGAAGGCCATAAAGATCATCAAGGACAACAACCACCCGAGCCACTGCCTGTTCACCCCGCTATCATCCAGAAGGCGAGGTCAGTACAGGTGCATCAAAGCTGGGACCGAGAGACTGAAAAACAGCTTCTATCTCAAGGCCATCAGACTGTTAAACAGCCACCACTAACATTGAGTGGCTGCTGCCAACACACTGACACTGACTCAACTCCAGCCACTTTAATAATGGGAATTGATGGGAAATGATGTAAAATATATCACTAGCCACTTTAAACAATGCTACCTAATATAATGTTACATACCCTACATTATTCATCTCATATGCATACGTATATACTGTACTCTATATCATCTACTGCATCCTTATGTAATACATGTATCACTAGCCACTTTAACTATGCCACTTTGTTTACATACTCATCTCATATGTATATACTGTACTCGATACCATCTACTGTATCTTGCCTATGCTGCTCTGTACCATCACTCATTCATATATCTTTATGTACATATTCTTTATCCCCTTACACTGTGTATAAGACAGTAGTTTTGAAATTGTTAGTTAGATTACTTGTTGGTTATTACTGCATTGTCGGAACTAGAAGCACAAGCATTTCGCTACACTCGCATTAACATCTGCTAACCATGTGTATGTGACAAATAAAATTTGATTTGATTTGATTTTTTTAGTAGTAGTAGTAGTAGTAGTAGTAGAAGTAGTAGTAGTAGTAGAAGTAGTAGTAGTAGTAGAAGTAGTAGTAGTAGTAGAAATAGCAGCAGTAGTAGTAGAAATAGCAGCAGTAGTAGTAGTAGTAGAAATAGCAGCAGTAACAGTAGTAGTAGTAGTAGAAATAGCAGTAGTAGTAGTAGTAGTAGTAAAATAGCAGCAGTAGTAGTAGAAATAGCAGCAGTAGTAGTAGTAGAAATAGCAGCAGTAACAGTAGTAGTAGTAGAAATAGCAGCAGTAACAGTAGTAGTAGTAGAAATAGCAGCAGTAACAGTAGTAGTAGTAGTAGAAATAGCAGTAGTAGTAGTAGTAGAAATAGCAGCAGTAACAGCAGTAGTAGTAGAAATAGCAGCAGTAACAGCAGTAGTAGTAGAAATAGCAGTAGTAGTAGTAGTAGTAGAAATAGCAGCAGTAACAGTAGTAGTAGTAGAAATAGCAGCAGTAACAGTAGTAGTAGTAGAAATAGCAGCAGTAGTAGTAGTAGAAATAGCAGCAGTAACAGCAGTAGTAGTAGTAGAAATAGCAGTAGTAGTAGTAGTAGAAATAGCAGTAGTAACAGCAGTAGTAGTAGAAATAGCAGCAGTAACAGTAGTAGTAGTAGAAATAGCAGCAGTAACAGCAGTAGTAGTAGAAATAGCAGCAGTAACAGCAGTAGTAGTAGAAATAGCAGCAGTAACAGCAGTAGTAGTAGAAATAGCAGCAGTAACAGTAGTAGTAGTAGAAATAGCAGCAGTAACAGCAGTAGTAGTAGAAATAGCAGTAGTAGTAGTAGTAGTAGAAATAGCAGCAGTAACAGTAGTAGTAGTAGAAATAGCAGCAGTAACAGTAGTAGTTGTAGAAATAGCAACAGTAGTAGTAGTAGAAATAGCAGCAGTAACAGCAGTAGTAGTAGAAATAGCAGTAGTAGTAGTAGTAGAAATAGCAGCAGTAACAGCAGTAGTAGTAGAAATAGCAGTAGTAACAGCAGTAGTAGTAGAAATAGCAGCAGTAACAGTAGTAGTAGTAGAAATAGCAGCAGTAACAGCATCAGTAACAAGTAGCAGTAACAGTAGTAGCAGCAGTAGTTGCATTGTCTATATGTACAAGGCCATTGAATGTATTAATTATCACAAATCATTGGTGATTAACAACATAATTCCATCCTATTGAAATGAATGTTGAATGTAGAGTCTCTCTGATATTCTGGTGTGTTGGAGTCCCATGTCATCTCCCCCTCCACACACTTCATGAACCTGTCAGCCTGTCTATGTTTAGATAACCTAAACCAATACACTCCTACTTAATCACACAGGAGTGTAGTTGACCTAACCTTACACTTAGTGCTGGAGGGGATAGCAGTGCATCAGGAGTTATGACCACAGTATGATTCAGGAGCTTTGCAGGTCAGACATGGGTCTATTTCATTTCTGCAAAATGTAGCAAAACATTTTATTGGACAGGTTTTGGTAGTCTCTCCTTGTTTCAGTTTCTTTTCTTCCATTTGATGCCAAATGAATGCGATTGAAGTGTTAATGTTTTTAAACGTGATCATGAATTTGGACGTTATATAATCAAACATCTGTATTCTAGATTTAAAAAAAAATAAAAAGCCAGTTCGGGATGGGGCCAAGCTCTGTAAGGCTGCTTCTGTGGCCAATGGATAGAACCATGGTCAGGGACTAAGTACTAACAAGGCCTAAAGCCACCGGCCCTTGTGGCCTTTCTACTGCCACATCACTGTCTCTCTCTCTCTGTCTCTCACTCTTTCTCTGTCTCTCCGTCTCATGTAAATGCCTAATGCACCAAGATGATAACCGTATAATCTATTCTCACAAAAAAACTAAAAACAAATGTGAAAAAATGAGGCTTATCCCTTAAAGTATCCCTTTAAAATGTATATTCATTATTTTGTATGTAATTTCTGGGGAGGTAAAATGTTTCATAATGTTTGATACTGTGTGCTCTATGAAGTTGTTGCATGAGGAACATGCATTATTGACTGTTTTATTGAGTACTAAAGTCAACCATATGATAAGATTGTACCCTGTTATTGGTGCTGCGTTAATCCTCTGTAGCAGAGAACCCAGCAGAGTGTCTACTGCATAGGTTACTTTTGAGCTGAGTTCTCCAATGGGATTCGATGGCATCTTTCAAACAGAGGAGAAAGCTCTGAGTAGAGAGTAATCCCTAGCCTCGCAGGCAGACAGTGCAGTTAGAGAGACATCCCTCCCTCCCCACCACACCACTGCTCATACCAGAGAGCACATCTCTCTATGCATTCCAGCTTGTAGCTGACACCTCTGCATAGTGGAGGGAGAGCCAGGGATTTTGCAATGTGTCATGTTGTTGTTTGTTTAATTAGTTGATCATATTTGACTTTTTTACATTCGGACACACATATGTAGTCAACAATCTATGCAAACCTCTCTCTTTCTTTCTCTCTCTCTCTCTCTCTCTCTCTCACACACACACACACACACACACACACACACACACACACACACACACACACACACACCACACCGCAGGCAAGGGAATATATTGGCCTACACACACACACACACACGCAGGCAAGGGGATATATTGGCCTACACACACACTCTCCCCTCATATTTACTCTCTGAGCTGAAACATGAGGAAAACATGGATTCAACATCTCTTTGGACCTGCAGTAGGACCGCATCTAATCAGTGAGTCCTGAACAGGAAGTCTCTGTGTGATGGGCCGGGGGGTAGGAACCCATGTTGACACAACACAGTGGTTTGTCCCTAATCTCAGCCCTACCTGACCCCTCTAACGCCGGGGTTAGGCCGCGGGGCCATCACATAACCGCAAATCAGGAACTAATTACCTCCTCGGGTTTTCAGCGTTGTGATAGGCTTACGGGCATGGAAGATCACATGACGTGGTGGAAGCCCAATTACGGTTCATTCCTATCACATGACTTGGGGGTTATGACATGGTGTGTTATGAGGGGAAGCTACAACTCTGCACCAGCTGTTTTAGGGTTGGTTGAGTTGTCATGCCCCATGCATATGATATGCCCAGACTACCCGCTTGTGTACCAATTCATGCATTATATATTGACCTGAATTGACCTGGAGTCATTTGCTTACCGGTATCCTGCAGATGACGGGATTGAGGATGTCGTTCCTTTGCATATGTAAATGGGGCTGGTTTATTAAGCTACCATGATGAGTAGTAGCCTTGCCTGAGAAACTGAAGACTTTCCTTAGCTCCCAGACCTAATGATTTTTACCTCCCAGACCTAATGATTTTTAGACTGCGAACACACACGGGATGTTGAGGAGAAGTCAAGTAAAGCCCTGGAATTTATGGGTGCAGGATACCCGGAATCAAACCCAGTCTGTCGCATGCAGTCGACTGTATTTCTGTCTTGAGAATCTCATCTCATTCATAACCTCCTCTCCTTCCTCAGCCCACATAACCACCATCATTCATAACCTCCTCTCCTTCCTCAGCCCACATAACCACCATCATTCATAACCTCTTCTCTTTCCTCACCCCACATAATCACCATCAGACATAACCTCCTCTCCTTCCTCACCCCACATCATCACCATTAGACATAACCTCCTCTCCTTCCTCACCCCACATAATCACCATTAGACATAACCTCCTCTCCTTCCTCACCCCACATAATCACCATCAGACATAACCTCCTCTCCTTCCTCACCCCACATAATCACCATCAGACATAACCTCCTCTCCTTCCTCACCCCACATAATCACCATCAGACATAACCTCCTCTCCTTCCCCACCCCACATAATCACCATCAGACATAACCTCCTCTCCTTCCTCACCCCACATAACCACCATCATTCATAATGGGCTTGGTGCTTTTGTGAAGGAGAACTCCCGAGTGGCACAGCGGTCTAAGGCACTGTATCTCAGTGCTAGAGGTGTCACTACAGACCCTGGTTCGATTCCAGGCTATATCACAACCGGCCGTGATTGTGAGTCCCATAGGGTGGCGCACAATTGTCCCAGCATCGTCCGGGTTAGAGTTTGGCTGGGGTAGGCCGTCATTGCAAATAAGAAATGTCTATATTTTTTTTAATCTAGAGAAGGAGTTAGGATGGCCCCAAATGACAAAGGAGAGAGAGATGTGTGTGTGTTTTCCCCCTGGTGGCCTTGTCCAGGCTGCCCCCCAGAGCGACGCATGTCATTGGCTACCTGGTTTTACACAGGTGTCTTAACCCCCCCCTGATTGTTAGTCGTGAAAGGGGGCGTCAATCAACAGGTGGAGGGTTAACAGAGGAGGGTGGAACAATTCGTACAAAAAGTGGAAAAGTGCTCCGGGGGAGTTTATGAGATAATCTGTTTGCTTTTACCCACAATCCCACAGGACAAGATGAAGGAAGGTGTTGCAGTGTGTTTTGTGGTTCAGAAACAGTTAGTAACCCACCCCTTCACCTTTGAGAAAGTCCTTTACCAGTTGTCAAAACTGCTTGAAATAACTCAATTGCATCCAGTTCTGGTTACAAATTTCAACCTTATTTGCCTGCTGGGTTGTTGGACAAAGTCTGGATATTTCTTGTTAGTGTTGGTGTGACTTGTCCTTTGTTGTTTCATTCCTCTGTTTGTCCCTCTCCCTCTCACTTGTCCCTCACATGCATGGAGGGGTATAGGGCTGGCAGTGCACATGCATGGAGGGGTATAGGACTGGCAGTGCACATGCATGGAGGGGTATAGGACTGGCAGTGCACATGCATGGAGGGGTATAGGACTGGCAGTGCACATGCATGGAGGGGTATAGGACTGGCAGTGCACATGCATGGAGGGGTATAGGACTGGCAGTGCACATGCATGGAGGGGTATAGGACTGGCAGTGCACATGCATGGAGGGGTATAGGACTGGCAGTGCACATGCATGGAGGGGTATAGGACTGGCAGTGCACATGCATGGAGGGGTATAGGACTGGCAGTGCACATGCATGGAGGGGTATAGGACTGGCAGTGCACATGCATGGAGGGGTATAGGACTGGCAGTGCACATGCATGGAGGGGTATAGGACTGGCAGTGCACATGCATGGAGGGGTATAGGACTGGCAGTGCACATGCATGGAGGGGTATAGGACTGGCAGTGCACATGCATGGAGGGGTATAGGACTGGCAGTGCACATGCATGGAGGGGTATAGGACTGGCAGTGCACATGCATGGTCGTTGCCATAGTTTCACCCAGCACCCAGCTCAGTGGCTGGAGGGGTATAGGGCTGGCAGTGCACATGCATGGTCGTTGCCATAGTTTCACCCAGCACCCAGCTCAGTGGCTGGAGGGGTATAGGGCTGGCAGTGCACATGTTCCATCATGGTCTTGGCCTGGGTCCAGGACAAGGCCTAATACTCAGACCAAATAGACGTGTCTTATGTTCAGTTGGCAAAACCGGTTGCAATAACATCAGACTGACGTCATGGTCAGGTTGTAGTCTGAATGTAAAAGGACGTTTTTTAGACTGTTTTAGCATCCAGAAAAAGACACCTTTACCAGGTTGTATCAGGCACTTAAACAAGACAACAATCACGATATGACGTCTTTCCAGGCGCCTTGATTTCTTCATAGAGAACTCTGTTCAATAGGTCTTTATTTTCCCTGAAGGGCTAAAAGACGTCTTTAAATGGTTGTAATCTGACGTTGTATATCAGAGAAATGATGTCCCTCGACAACTATGGCCCACTGGGTAACTGTGGAGAAGAATGAGTTCAGTGTAAGGTTGTGTTCGTTGCCACGGCAGCCACCCTGGTTGTGTTGTTGTTGGTGTGTGTGGTCCTGTCAGGGGAAATGTCAAGTTCACCCGCTCTGGAATGCAGCAGACAGGGATATGCCAGCAGAGGGGTGTGTGTGTGTGTGTGTGTGTGTGAAGTTACTTAGTTCCAAGTGTGCACTTCAGACCAGGCTAACTTAGCTTTACGTTTTATGATCAAACAGGTCGTTCTATACCTGACTCTGCAAAGCTCTCTGGCCTTACAAGGCATCGCCATTAAAGCTCAAGTAGCTTACTGTAACAGTTAAAAGCATTGAAGTCAAATGTTCCTGCTTTCATTTTCTAGATAAGGCAGTGTCAATAGAACAGTGAAAGAACAGAGGTTCTTACTGGCGCTGGGCGCCACTGTTGTCTAATTATGTCCCGGTGTTGACTCTTTCAGATATATCAGTTTCATGACCACACGCTACTGCATTGTTAGAGGTAACCATGGTAAAAAGGTGTGTGTGTGTGTGTGTGTGTCACTGTGTATGGAAACAGTTCCTACTTCCTCTAATGTACCTGTAGTGTTTGTGAAGCACTCCGCAGTGGAAACATTTGACATATTGATGTTGAGCTGGCTGAATCAAACTGGCCATTTGTTTTAAACTGAATTTTCCAAGCAAAGTTTTGTACCAATGGATTGCTTACAGCCTTAAAATGGCTCCTTGTTTTGGGTAAAGACAATTTGATTTTATAAATTTTTCACATGCGCCGAATGGAAAAGGTGTAGACTTTACTGTGAAATGCTTACTTACGAGCCCTTTCCCAATAATGCAAAGTAAAACATTTTTTTTAAAGGAAATAGTTACACAATAAAATAACAATAACAAGACTATATACAAGGAGTACCGGTACCGAGTCAATGTGCAGTGGTACGAGATAGGTGAGGTAATACAGTCGGAAGTTTAAATACACCAAATACATTTCAACTCAGTTTGAAACTATTTCACAATTTCTGACATTTAGTCCTAGTAAAAAAGGATCACCACTTTATTTGAAGAATGTGAAATGTAATAGTCGAGAGAATGATTTATTTAATATTTTATTTCTTTCATCACATTCCCCGTGGGTCAGAAGTTTACATACACTCAATTAGTATTTGGTAGCATTGCCTTTAAATTGCTTAACTTCGGTAAAAATGTTTCGGGTAGCCTTCCACAAGCTTCCCATAATAAGTTGGGGGAATTTTGGCCCATTTCTCCTGACTGAGCTGGTGCAACTGAGTCAGGTTTGTAGGCCTCTTTCCTCGCACACGCCTTTTCAGTTCTGCCCATACATTTTCTATAGGATTGAGGTCAGGGCTTTGTGATGGACACTCCAATACCTTGACTTTGTTGTCCTTAAGCCATTTTGCCACAACAACCATTATTTCTACCTCATAATGCCATCTATTTTGTGAAGTGCACCAGTCGCTCCTACAACAAAGCACTCCCACAACATGATGCTGCCACCCCCGTGCTTCACGGTTGGGATGGTGTTTTTCGGCTTGCAAGCCTCCCCTTTTTCCTCACAACATAACGATGGTCATTATGGCCAAACAGTTCTATTTTTGTTTCATCAGACCAGAGAACATTTCTCCAAAATAGTACGACCTTGGTCCCCATGTGCAGTTGCAAACCGTAGTCTGGCTTTTTTATGTCGGTTTTGGAGCAGTGGCTTCTTCCTTGCTGAGCGGCCTTTCAGGTTATGTCGACATAGGACTCGTTTTACTGTGGATATAGATACTTTTGTACCTGTTTCCTCCAGCATCTTCACAAGGTCCTTTGCTGCTGTTCTGGGATTGATTTGCCCTTTTCGCACCAAAGTACGTTCATCTCTAGGAGACAGAACGCGTCTCCTTCCTGAGCGGTATGATGGCTGCGTGGTCCCATGGTGTTTATACTTGCGTACTATTGTTTGTACAGATGAACGTGGTATCTTGTGGAGGTCTACAATTTTTTATCTTAGGTCTTGGCTGATTTCTTTTGATTTTCCCATGATGTGAAGCAAAGATCCACTGACTTTGAAGGTATCCCTTGAAATACATTCACAGGTACACCTCAGTTGACTCAAATGATTTTAATTAGCCTATCAGAAGCTTCTAAAGCCATTACATAATTTTCTGTAATTTTCCAAGCTGTTTAAAGGCACAGTCAACATAGTGTATGTAAACTTCTGACCCACTGGAATTGTGATACAGTGAATTATAAGTGAAATAATCTGTCTGTAAACAATTGTTGGAAAAATGACTTGTGTCATGCGCAAAGTAGATGTCCTAACCGACTTGCCAAAACTATAGTTTGTTAACAAGAAATTTGTGGAGTGGTTGAAAAACGAGTTTTAATGAATCCAACCTCAGTTTACGTAAACTTCCGACTTCAACTGTATGTACATGTGGGTAGGGGTAAAGGTGACTAGGCTATCAAGGTAGATAATAAACAGAGTAGCAGCAGCGTGTGTGTGGCGTCAATATGCATGTGTGTGTGTCTTCTGTATGTTAGCGTATGTAGTAGTGTTTGGGCATGTGTGCTTTGGATGACCAGTGCAGGATGTGTAACTGTGTGGGTAGAGTCCAGTGAGTTTGCATAGAGCCAGTGCAAGCGAGTGGCTGACTTGGGTGGCTGGAGTCTTTGACAATTTTTAGGGTCTACCTCTGACACCGCCTGGTATACATGTCTTGGATTGCTGAGAGCTTGGCCCCGGTGATGTACTGGGCCATATGACCTACCCTCTGTCGCGCCTTATTGGTTCCCATACCAAGCGGTATGGCAACCAGATGCTCTCAATGGTGCAGCTGTCGAGCTTTTTAAGGATCTGAGGGCCTATGTCAAATATTTTTATTCCTATTCCCTATACAGGGCACTACTTGACCAGAGCCCAATGGAACCCTATTCCCCATATAGGGCACTACTTTCGACCAGAGCTCTATTGAACCCTATTCCCCATATAGGGCACTACTTTCGACCAGAGCTCTATTGAACCCTATTCCCCATATAGGGCACTACTTTCGACCAGAGCTCTATTGAACCCTATTCCCCATATAGGGCACTACTTTCGACCAGAGCTCTATTGAACCCTATTACCCATATAGGGCACTACTTTCGACCAGAGCTCTATTGAACCCTATTACCCATATAGGGCACTACTTTCGACCAGAGCTCTATTGAACCCTATTCCCCATATAGGGCACTGCTTTCGACCAGAGCTCTATTGAACCCTATTCCCCATATAGGGCACTACTTTCGACCAGAGCTCTATTGAACCCTATTCCCCATATAGGGCACTACTTTTGACCAGAGCTCTATTGAACCCTATTCCCCATATAGGGCACTACTTTCGACCAGAGCTCTATTGAACCCTATTCCCCATATAGGGCACTACTTTTGACCAGAGCTCTATTGAACCCTATTCCCCATATAGGGCACTACTTTCGACCAGAGCTCTATTGAACCCTATTCCCCATATAGGGCACTGCTTTTGACCAGAGCTCCTTGGGACCTGGTCAACAGTAGTGCAATATTCAGAGAATAGGGTATCACTTGAGACTCAGCCTCTGTTTATCTTTGACAACTTTTGTGCTGAATGTTCCTCTGCCAGCTGTCAATCATTTGGCTGAATAGTTTCACAAAGAAGGAGGAAAAAAGACACCATATGACAAAGCAGTGCTCCCTCTTTTATCCCCACTCTCCTTCTCGCAGGCAGGAATGTTAATGCTGCTGGTTCTTTGTGATGGGGTTCAGTTCTCCTGACTGACTGATTGACTGACAGGCTGGTGGCTCACAATGACAGAGAATGCTGGCTAACACCGTAATTAGCTATAGCATTCAAAGAGACAGTCTAGACCTGTGAGGTTTCAAGTAAAATAACATTACAAGTGTTTTATGATTGTTTCCCAATAGGCCTATTTATGTTTTTTTTTTTAATACACTTTTTAAATATGGAATGCAGTTCAAAACATGGTGGTTGGCTAACTGACACCGAGTCCGAGAAGAGACTCACTAACGCTAACAAGCAAAGGGCTTACCGATGGAGACAGGGTGAGACAAACTCAGGGTTAGCAGACTTAGCACTAGCGCAGGTTAGCTTAGCGAGGGCTTTAGCTCAAGCCTAGGAAGCTCAGATAGCTTTAAATGCTGGGTCTGTTAGATATGCCTGGAGGCTAACAATGCTAACAGCTAATGACGCTAGGGCCAGGACTTTTAGCGTCTGTGTAGTGTTGTGGTATTCTAGGCCCGGAGCCATGGTTTTTGATATGGTTAAGTGAAGGCAGTCGTTTTGTCAGGACTTGTTGATGTGTAACATGACTAATGGACCATGGAAACAGGGGGCTCTTCCACAGAAGCTTCCTACTATCTAGACACAAAACCCCCTACGCGACCAAATTGGCGCTGCCTCTCTTGACAGGGTGTGTCTGTGTTAACGAACAAAAACAAAATATAGCGCAGATAAGACAACTCTCAATATGAATTCATCACCATGAAATGAGGGATTAAATGAAAGGAAGGAGGAGAGTGTTTCTTCCGAGGTGGGCCAACCCAGGCAAGACAAAGCAAAGCCTGCCAGGCTGTGTGTGTGATTGGCATTGCTGATTGCCTTATTATCCCGTATGTGTTGTGTTCCTCTTTGATGCCAATTGACTGAGATAGAACTGCTGCAGCTGTGTGCCACACATTCTAAGTAAAAGTCTTTCAGGATTCAACACACCCATGGCTTTGTCCATTTGAACATCCTGGGGACTGTGTGTGTGTGTGTGTTTCTTTACACTGGGGAGGTTCAGGAGTGAAATGTCTCCTATTCAGATCATCTTTGTTTGTAGTGAATGGTCTCCTATTCATAGTGTCTTTTGTTTGTAGTATGATTTTAGGCTTTGCATTCCAGATGGTCTTCAATGCAGTCACGCTGCACTGAGGATCAGATCTCACACTTCACCTGTAGAAGTGATTAGCATCTCAGGGAAATACACATTGACATGATATAGCAATCTGCTGAAAAGATGACCTGGAACACCGCTTAAGAGTTGATGGACTGTAAATAGGTGTAGGTGTGCAGCTGCTTTTGTGGTAACCATGGTGTTTTTCTTATCTCCTAGGTTACCTATCCAAAGTGTTGAGGAACTACACCGAGCAGGCTTGTGACGGCGACTTCCTGTCGGTCCGCTGCCCGCCCCGCACCACCATCACCGTCCAATCGGCTTTCTACGGCAGGAAAGGCCCCTCCCACCCCCAGCAGTGCCCGTCCTACCAGAGATACACCCTTGTAGGGACACACCAACTGGAGGATGACACATATTGTTACATGTCCACTGCACTACAGGTAAACATACACAACCCATCTACTTTAATGCTTCTCTCTGCCACTAGGACAGTAACGACAGTCATTCAATAATGCTCATCTTCTGGTTTTGACATATGTCCAGGTTGTGTTTCCCAAAAACCTCTTATCAAAATGGCTCATTATTTTTCTCTCTGGGAAACAATACTTTCTTCTCCTCTTTAGTCAGATCAGGGCCCATATCCATAAAGCATCTCAGAAAAGGAGTGCTGATTTAGGATCACTTTTAGCTATTAGATCACAATGAATAGGAATGGAAGGACAGGGAGAACCAAAAAATGTAACTAGGCAAGTCAGTTAAGAACAAATTCTTATTTACAACGACGGCCCAGGAAC